>NC_141032.1:10957500-11085000 GCF_052040795.2 Danio rerio
TACAAATACAATTTTTTTTTTGTTTGCTTTAGGGCAGGGGTGTCAAACTCAATTCCTGGAGGGCCGAAGCCCTGCACAGTTTAGTTCCAACCCTGCTCCAACACACTTACCTGTAGGTTTCAAACAAGCCTGAAGGACTCAATTAGTTCAATCAGGTGTGTTTAATTAGGGTTGGAACTAAACTGTGCAGGGCTGCGGCCCTTTTGGAACTGAGTTTAAAACCTGTGCTTTAGGGGAAACTTTCTTAAAGACAATATTTTTCCTGCTTCTTGATTTAAAAAATCTTTAGATATTTGGAGTAAAAACAAGACAAAAACTCTAAGAAAATCTTTTTTTTTTCTCTGTGTATTAATCTGCTTAATTTATATGGCTTAGTTTTGGGCTTATTATTGAATGTTTTGACGATTTAAAGCAGGGGTGTCCAAATTCAGTCCTGGAGGGCCAGTGTCCTACAGATTTTAGCTCCAACTTGCCTCAACACACCTGCAAGGATGTTTCTAGAAAGCCTAGTAAAAGCTTGATTAGCTAGCCCAGGTGTGTCTGATTGGGGTTGGAACTAAACTTTGCAGGACACTGGCCCTCCAGGACCAAGTTTGGACATGCCTGATATAAAGTAAACTGACTTTCAATCGAGAAATAGAAATCTGTATTTCTACATATCTGTATTTTCATTATTGCTCACGAAGAGGAACGAATACTGTATTAAATGCATTGTTCATCGCTTGTTTGTGTAAAACACATTAACATTATCTAAAGGTGCTGTATTGTCAAGTGTTACAGATTAACTCACAAACTAACCTCTGAACTACAATTTTTTTTTTTGATATTTTATGTATATACATTTTCAGAAGAAAATGTGACCAATTTTATAAAGAAAGCCAAAGCCCAGGTCTCAATCATTCAAACCGTCAGTTTTAATGTGAGTGTTCACATTAATTATATACACATTATAGAGGCAATCATGCCAAAATCATCAGGAATAAAACAAAAGTCAACTAATTCAAACAGGAAACAAATCTGAAGTCAAAACATGCAAAAACAAAAGCATGTATGTTCTCATATTCTCAGAACAGAAATCTTTTTTAGAAGGTTTACAAAGTCAACCTTTAAGCTTTACATAAAAATCACAAGTTTATAAAGATTTTAATCAAATTAAGTTTTGAACAAACAAAAAACTAAATTACGACATATCTGTAATGTCCTCTGCCCTGCCCATGATCGTTTCTGCCATCTTAGGCAGGAAGGACTCCAGAAAATGGAAGAAATCTTGAAAGACGCCTGCAGTATCATTGCTCGGGTGGAAACGGAGGACAACCTTAGTGCTTTCATTCCCTCCAACAACCTCAGCGTCCACTTTGAACTCCAACGCATCGTGAAGTTTCTCCTCTTTCTCCACAATGCTCTGCGTCACCCTGCTCTCCATATCCACACAGCCTCCTTCAGGTTTGGATGCCTCATCGCTGGTCTTCAAGAGATCTCTCCGCACTTTCCGCCGGCCTGCCCAAACACGGCTCCTCTGAGTCCAAGTCCAGTGGAGTGGCTCTGGGTGCTCCAGGTCAACATCTAGCCTTTGTCTTTTCGCTTGTGTAATGGTGGAGGTTGATGGACCCTCCTCTACTGAAAGAGGCCTCTTTTTACCAGCCTCACCTTTCACTTGAATGCTAGCATCTTCTAGACTCCGGTTATTATTTACCTCTGTTTCACTTCCACTTTTGTCGGTTTTGTCCAAACTTTGAGTCTCCTCTGTGGGTGAACACTGTAAGATTTCATTAAACACCTTCTGCACAGCAGAGCAGACCTCGGCAAACCAGAGCCCCCGAAAATCCTTCCCAGCCGAAGCCAGCTGGGCACGCAAGGATTCTGGGAGACTGGCTGGCTTGAAAGGGACGCTGACCTCCAAAACCTTCTCAGCTCTGGGCTGTGAAGAGGCTGCAGCTTCACTCTGCGGTGCAAAGAGTCGCACGAGGCCCCAGGATTTGCCCTTGGCCGATTTGCGCTGGTACTGCAGACTGCGACAGTACTTCTCAGCCTCGCAGCACTCCCTCTTGAAGTTCTTCTGCGTTCGCTCATTAAGGTTTCCTGCCACATTGTGGTTCAGCTCAAACGGATCAAGGACATTCATAGGGCCCAGTCTTGGAGCTGAAGAACGCTTTGGTTTGGGACTAGAGGCATCTGCAGTTTTTAACGCTTCCATGTCACTTTTGAGGAAGTCTGTGATAGGCAGCACATGGCCATCTCTCAGAGACACCACTGACGCAGGGAAATCAAACTTGGAGTAAAAGGTGAAGAATCCAAAAAGCAAAGTGCCTGAGGGAGAGGAGATGGGGAGAGTTATAAAAGAGAGAAGCACATCATTTGCTTGTCCCTGTTCCACTTTGCCTCACCAATGGATGGTGTATTAAACATCATAAGGCCAGCGTAATGACGTCTGTGCAAGTAAAACTTCTGGGGCCTCATGTATCAACGCTGCTTACGCACAAAAACGTTGCGTACGCCAGGTTTCACGCTCAGAATCGCTCACGTTTGGATGTACTAACGATGAACTGAACGTGGGAATGTGCGCAGGTTCACGGCAGCTTTATGGCTGGCGTACGCACATTTTTTGTGCGTGTCTGTTTTATTTCCATTGGCGACTCCTAGAGGCAGTTGTGTTAAATTCCTCTCTACAAAGTGTCTGAGCCTTGTAATGGCAGTTGTATGAGACAGGTTCATCTAGCAGGTTTATAAGGTTTCCATACCATACAGTTGACCAGCTAAACTTTAAAGCACAATTTGCAGCGGTCGCCTGTTTTCCCAATGTAATCTGAGCTATCTACTGCACGCACATTGCTATAAAGACACTATCTGAAGATGAATTTGCATGCGTGAATCAAAAACATTTCCATTCAATAAATGCGCAAATAAATTATGATGCACAAACTTATTAATGATTCCTACTTGTCTTTCTCGTGATAAATAGTTGGCAAAATCTGATATGTAGCGGGGAAAAAAAGAAGAAAGAGTTCATCAGACGCTGGATTAAAACCGAGTTCATGCTCGAAAGTGTCAAAACATGTTGATATGCGTCTTACGAGCTGCGTCACTGAGACTGTTAAGGGTAATACAACATTTTACACCTATAAATCACACTATTTCTTTTTTAATTCACTCAGTGCGATGTTCAGACCCAACTGTGTTAACCGCATCAGCTAAACTTTCCCCACTCTATTTTTTTCTTTTGTTGTTAATTCCGGAGAACAAACTTGCAAATAACACCGCTTTTCTCCGGTCTACCTCTGAAAGCAGCACCTTTAATTCACATTCGGTTCAAAGTTTCTCTTTTGGCTTGCTTTTGTCATTGCTTTTTCGTTGGGTTTTCCCAAAGTAGAGTCATTAGCATATTCATACGGGGGAGGAGGCAGGGAGGGGTTGTGTGCTCGTGCATGTTGCGCTCAGTTTCACGTTCATTCGGATGTACAAAAGAATACGCGTGAGATTTGGCGTACGCAGAGTTTCATACATCTGAATTTTTTTCTGCGTATGCACAAAGCTGTAAATGTTTTAGTATGATTTCCACGCAAGTCTTCGTACATGAGGCCCCTGGACTTTACATTGAATTGTTATAGAATTTCACAATTTTAATTTTAAGAGTTCACACTTAGCTGATGATTGATTATAAAGCTTGTTTGGAATGTTGTCCCAAGAGAGATCCCTGAGTTTGCAAAGTGTGAGGGGAGTTTGAGCTCAGGTAGATCGAGAACTCCCATGCTGTAGTAGCTAATGAAAAAATAGTGATTGCTATTAAGAGATAACTACTTACTAGGAGCACGCCTATGGTGCCGATTTGGATTAAGTCAATTAACTTAAGTTGCATCTTTTTGTACAATGGGTGAGAAACCAGGAAATCCGGTGGAAACCCATGTGAGCATGGGAAAAATGCGTAAACTCCACAAAGAAACGTCGGCTGGCTTGGTAAGAACTAAAACCAGTGACGTTCTTGCAGTGAAGCAACAGTTCTAACTACTGGGACACTGTGCCACCTATCTAAGGAAGAAGGAGGAGTAGGGATGGAAGGGGGGATTCTTCAAAATGTAGATGGCTTTTATATGAAACTTAGGGTATTTATAGTGGCTTAGGAATTGTCTGATTGGTGAATCATGAATTGGATAATGTGGGACCAGCCACAAGCAATCATAAACACATGATCCTCTCAAAATTAGTTTATAAATACACTTAAATACACAAAATGAAGCCTGTATTATTTTGGAAGAACCTGTTTAAAGTCATACATGCCTTTTTCTTTTTTAGACTTGATTATAGTCTAGATTTGGCTATCAAACTGCAAATGGTGCAGAATGCAGCAGCAAAACTTTTGACAGGCACTGAAATGGGATCACATTTAAGATTTTTCTAGCTTTAAATGGTTACAGTCCCCTCATTTATAATGGATCTGATCTAGACGAAGAACTCAGAGATTGTCAAGCTCTGAATTTACATCAGTAGTTCTGTGGACAAAATGAAAAAAAGAGAGGAGATCACTGCTGCCGCTCTACAACCTGCCTCTTAAAATCAGGCAATGCTTCACTTTTAATGACATTTTAAACAACAGTTTAAACATGTACAATTTACAGAAGCATTTGACCTTAAGCCAGGCAAACAGCAGATTTTGAGGCGAATACTGACTTGTGCGACTTTTTTGTGAATCTAGCTGAATTTCAGCTGTCATGCATTGTTTTTCTTGCTGTGCAGTGTACAGGGGGTGCAGAGAGGCGATTAACCTCCCCAGATCTTTAATCGGATGCTTTTCTGACATGTCCTCGATTTTACTCAGCCCTCATGAGGGAATTGCACAGTTGAGTTGAGCATTTGCGCCCTCACTGGATCTGCTCAAAAGATAAATCCAGCATCTACCGGTTTACCAATAACAAACAAAGAAAGAAGCAGGAGCATGTTACATGTTGTTTTCATACACACAGTTTGAGCAGTCAAGATGCTGCTGAGCAATCGGACAGTATAGTGTATATGGCAAGAATCATGAGCTTTGCCTTCAGATTGTTATTAATTGCCTTGCTGAGGTTCCATCTCTGGTCTGAGTGCTGTTAAGTGTATTGAGTGGAAATGCGATTTTATTTTTATACAGGAGATTTTTTGTTGTTGTTGTAGAAAAAAGAAAGTAGACAGTGTGGTCACCCCTTTTGTCGTATTAACATGTTTTATAAATAAAGGTTAGGCTAGCTTTATTTATAATTTGTTTTGTGAACTTGAAGTATTTGAAAGAATGTGTACATTAGTATGGTGACTGTGAAAATGATAACTTGAATCCACATTCAATTCAATTCAATTCAGCTTTATTTGTATAGCGCTTTTACAATGTAGATTGTGACAAAGCAGCTTCACATAAATGGTCACAGTAACTGGAACAGTGTGGTTCAGTTTTTAGTGTTTAAGTTCAGTTCAGTTCAGTTTAGCTCAGTTCAGTGTGCTTTAATCATGGCAAAATGTCTTGATTAAAATATGTTCCTGAGGTAGACTTCCTTAAAGACATTATCATCCAAGTTGTACGTTAATAAGTTTCTTTAGAAAGCTTCACTCTATCAGGTTAGAGCCATATATAATTTTTTGGCATAAATGCAAATGAGACAATGAGAACAGAAGTGCGAACAATCTTCTAGCTAATTGGAAAGCCGAAAAAATTAAAGTAAAATAAAGCCTCTTTCCCAATTTTTTTAAATAAAATATCATATTACTTTTACATGACCAAGAGTTTTGTCATCTTAGTAATTATAAAATGGATGCAACTATAAGATCATATCTGGTACTTACAGAGATCTTCAGTGTTTTTGCTGGGCGGTACACTAAAGGGCTGGCTAGGAAATGTGCAATCCCATTCCTCAATAGCACACTCCTCTTCCTCACCTACACAAACAAAACAACGTTATTACATTTACTACTCATCTCATCCTCAATAGATACTACTTTCCCCGAACTTAATCCTACTTCTGCATTTTATGTTTCTTGCAATACAAAATACATTAGAAATCCAAAATAAATAGCAGTCTTGGTCAACGCACAGGCCATGTTCTTGAGCTGATTGACAGAAGGAAGCACAGGAGGCTCTCGATTCTGAAGGAAGAAGATCACCAGCAGCGTGAGAGCGTAATTGTTCAACAATGGACCCGGGCCAGACAGGTTTCCTATGAAAATAAACAGACACAAAGTTTTATGGTACATATAAATTACACAAAAACTGCCAAGAAAATTCCAGCCATAAATAATCTAAAAATAATGTAAAACTAGTTGTGTTCTTAACAAATAAAAACATTTTAGGTCCATAATTGCTTATGTAAATATTATTGTCAACTAAGAACATTTTAAATGATTGCCTCATTTCATTAGTATTATTAAAAAATATAAAGAACGTTCAAGAATTGAGTTGTACGTTTGTTTTACAGTAGTAAACATTTTAAGTGGACCTTTTATCAAAGCTGTCCTGAAACTACTGAACAACACACATTGATCCAATTCAAATGTTGACTACTGTATGTGTAGATTATTAATTACTGTGCTGCAATGATGTACCTTACAGTACTGAGAGTTATGATTTGTGCATTATTACAAATATTATATCAATGAAAACAAACTTTGCTGTAAAATATGTGTTCATGTATGGCAAAATCATAGACTGTAAAATATATGGACGTAGTATCCATGACGTCACCCATAGGTTTCTGAAGAGAGCAAAAGAAGCCACAAGTAGGCATGGCCAACAGTCGCCATTTTGTTCGAGCGTCATCGCACTCATGGCGGGATACCAAACAAGGGCAAAGAGGTGGAGAGTGAGCGGAGCTACAGACACCTGCTGGCATTTTGCTTGGACCTGGTTCAGACACACTTTGGGAAAACGCCTAATACTTTATCACCTCCGACTGGTTTGTGTTCTGACCACATGTGCTTAGCTGTACACTATATCAATAAAGTGTTTAGTCTTTTAAAAACACTGCTGTAATAAATTGAGCCACTAAGTATTGTTCTTATGATGTTTTCCTACAGGAGGAAAACGCAAATTACTTCCAAACACTTCAGATATAGTCTGTGTTATTAAATTTAGGACTATTAATGAAATGTAGCATAACACTGTATGATAACACTTTAGATGACTGTTCTACAGTCCACATCTAATCAATCTGTCAGATTCTGCAGTGCATTACAGCTCTAAAGAACATTATAAATGATAAATGATCTTAAATAAAACAAATACATTTATAGAGATAGTATATAAGTCTATAACATTACTCACATGGGAAACGTGAATGGTTCGTGAGCACAATCAAGTGCACACAGCATCCCATATCATTTGATAATTGTAGAAAATAATCCCAAAAGGCAACTGACTGTGTAAAGCCACATAAAACTAAACAAAAATTAGTAGCTAATTTGCCGGAGTCAGCTGAGGTGACGTGACGGCGACCAGCAAGACCTAGCTGTCAATCAAGTGGCCACACCCTTAATTATGCAAACTTAATGCATAACCTAATATAACCTAATATAAAGGAAACTGAAAAAATTCACCCCCCTCACAGTTGTCACAAAGGGTAATATTAGCTTTATGAACCAAAATCAATCTTTGTACCTGGCTGTAAACACCTTTTTTCTGCTGTAAAGTTGGCCATTCTAACAGTGGGCTCAATTGAAATTTATGGAGCCAGGACTAGTGGATTTTCGATGAATTGCAGTTTCAGTTACTTCCGTATTGCCCTCAAGAGGGAGAGCGGGAGGTTGCCGCTTTGGCAAAATGTTTAAATATTGCAAAATGTTTAAGACACTTAATAGACATATACTTAATTGTCATTTTCAATTATATTACCTGCTAGTTGTTTCTGCTTAGCCCATAAACGGATGGTGTAGACTAAGGGTCGGAGTCTGGAGTCGATACCTGAACACAACTGCAGAAATTTTGTGTTCCTTACTGCCAATCTGGTGCAGAAAGAGGAAGACATTAGAGACACGGACGTCTACTCGCATGTCACTAATGCAAAGTCTACTACAATCTAGTGGAGTTTTTCACTTCACAGTCAGAAATCACCTGTTGTTGATAGTGATGTCTCCTTGGAGGTTGAGCTCCTTGTGACTGAACTTGACCACAGGAAGTCGAGCAGTGCTGAGCGCCTGTACTTTGTGAACACCAGGAACGCACTTCCTCAAAATAACAGCAACCAGCTCCAAAATTTCAGCAGGAGAGGCAGTGGACAGGTCAATGTCAGACAAAATGGAGTCTTCAGAATGGCAATCCTCAGACTGGTTCTCTCCTGTCTGGTGAATATTGGACATTTTATAGACTGGAAAAAGATTTGATGATTTGATGTTTGAGTTTACATGTCAAGTGTTAAATGGTTAGTTCACCCAATAACAAAACACCTTTTATTAATTACTTGCTCCTATGTCATTCCAATGCTTGGAGATCTTTATTCATCCTCAGAACACAAATAAAGGTATTTTAGATGAAATCCAGGAGCTCAAGCATCCTTGAGATATTCAAAGGAACCAAAAACATTGTTAAAACATTCTGTGTGGCTCAACTATAATCATACAAAGTTCAGAAAACACTTTTGTGTACCAAAAAAAAAAAAACTTTATTATAAAACTATCCTGTTCACTTTTGTCCTCCTCATCATCAGGGTGTGTGTTAACTAAGGGCACACTGATCTGATGTGGAAAACACAGACAAAACAAAGGAGTAAACAACAGTATTTTGGCACAAAAAGTGCTCTTGGAGCTTCATTTGATCACAATTGAACCACTGAAACTACATTGTTTTGGGTTGGAGCAAAATGGTGTTAAAATATCTTTATTTGTGTTCCAAAATTAATAAAGGTTAAAAATGTTCATTTTTGGGTGAAATAACCCTTTAATGTAGTCAACATACCTGTTCTGAAGACTTTGCACGAGCTTGAAATACTTTGGTGTTCTCAAGGTCAAGGAACAGATCAAGATCACAGGAGTGAAGCCCAAAGGTGTTCACAGACGAGCCAAAGGGCACAATCTGGCAATCTGTATAGCAAGACGCAAAATAACATTCAGAGGAATCATTTTTACATCACTAGAAAACAAAAGGGGAAAACATTTAGAGAACAAATGCTGCTAATTAAATAATTAACTAATTAATTCTGCACTGATTAAAGTCGCAGTTAATCAGAAGCAAACGCAGATTTTTTCTTCTGTACTGTTATGTACATGTAAGTAAAGAAATCATGGAGTATTGGTTGATTCAGTGCATCAGCTGTTGATTGGATTTTAAGAAGTGTTGCACATACTTTAATATGCATTATTAGCCCCCCTGTTTTTTCCCCCCCAGTTTCTGTTTAATAAAAGAGAAGATTTTTTCAACACATTTCTAAACATAATAGTTTTAATAACTAAGTTCTCATGTCTGATTTATTTTATCTTTGCCAATGATGACAGTAAATAATATTTTATAAGACCCTTCTATACAGCTTAAAGTGACATTTAAAGGCTTAACTAGGTTAATTAGGTTAACTAGGCAGGTTAGGGTAATTAGGCAAGTTATTGTATAACGATTGTTTGTTCTGTAGACAGTCGAAAAAAAAATTAGCTTAAAGGGGCTAATAATTTTGTCCTTAAAATGGTGTTTAAAAATTAAAAAACTGCTTTTATTCTAGCTGAAATAAAACAAATAAGACTTTCTCCGGAAGAAAAAATATTATCAGACATACTGTAAAAAATTCCTTGCTCTGTTAAACATCATTTGGGAAATATCAAAGAAGAAGAAGAAAAAAAATCAAAAGGGGGCTAATAATTCTGACTTTAACTATACAACACCAAGAGGAACATACATTTTTAGTGGCAAAACCCCTTAGGTTTAAAAATAAATGTTTATTCCTGAGATTAAGATAACATTTAAATGATTTACATATTAGTCAATTGTAATTTTGTAATCAATGTCTGAATAGCAACTTAATTACTCAATAAGAAATTATTACTTTACTCAATACTACCTAATATTAATAAAACTCTAGATGCATAGACGATAGAAATTAATATATATATATATATATATATATATATATATATATATATATATATATATATATATATATATATATATATATATATATATATATATCTCAAAAAATGTTTAAAATTAATGACACCATATTTTTTATACACACCACATATTGACATAAATTTCTTAATTATTTACAATTTTCTTAAACAGTATTGTGGATCTTATATTTAAACACAATGTCGGAGCTGTATTTTCTTTCATTTCGTTGTATTTGATAGGTACATTTATACCTAGCAATATTATTTATATATATTATTTATAAATAATATAACAATTTTTTTACAAATTTTTTATCTAAATTAAATTATACAGAACGGTTGAATTTATTTACAGTATATTTACAGTAAAGTAATCCCATTTGTTACTTTTTTAGCAGAAAAATAATTTAATTACAGTAACTACTTACACACAGAGTGTACCAACTCAATTTAATTTTAATTAATTATTAGCTTTGTCATAAAGAAACCCTATCTAAGGATAAGAATGCAGTTTCAGTCAAGAGCAGACCTGGAAAGAACTCTGTGAAGACTTCCTGCAGCAGCTGAACTAGAAGATCTCTCACTTTCTTCTCGTTGTCTTTCAGCTCCAAACTCTCGACTACTTTCTGTATCTGCTCATTTACCTTTAAAACACACATACACACACAAACATTGTTTTAGGAAGATGTAGAAAATGCTTTTGTTTATGCCGGTGAATGTGAAGAGCTCTTACAGACATAGCCTTGCAGAGCTCAAAGTTAAGTTTGTCCAGGCTGATCAGGGTGTTTTTGCAGTCTTGTTTCCCTCTGCTGGCCAGCTTGAACTCTTTCTTCTCTCTGGGTTTGACACGGAGCTTGAGTCCATTTAGCTGATGCTGTGGTTGTGCCAGAGCTGCCTGAACATCCTGAGACTCCGAAAACTCAACTATGGCATACACACCCTACACAGAACAATAACACTGCAATTACAATCTATAATAAACGTATATGCAGCATCTAATTTGACAGGCAAACTTCTAAGGCATCCAATGTATTGAAAACATCAAATCTTTTTTTAAAAACCTATTGTATAAATTTTGAATGCATGCATTTTTAATCAAGCAAAATGCCTTTTATTATGATATGTATTATAATTAGGTTTATGCACAAATTCTTTGTTGTAAAACTTATTATAATAAAGTAAAATTATGAATAACTTTTATATTTTAATATTTCAAAATGGACAACGATTTAAAGAGGCATTTTTATTGAATCAATGTAGTATATATATTTTCAAAAATGAAATATTATACTTTTGAGGAATGTTTATTTGTACAATTCTAATTCGTTATTGTATTGCAGTGTATTACACTGTGTTTTGGTCAAACGATAAACAATACCTTTGATAATAAAACTAAGCACTAACATATTATCTTAATACTAAAAGTAATATTAAAGTATTGCTATGGTGTTAAAGACCTCACTGCCTCACAATAGATATAAATTTCCGCAACTTTTAGGCCTCCATATAAAACTGAGGTGTTTTGCTTCCTTGAGAATGAGGTCCATACTATAAGACATGTTGGTAATGTTCAATTACAATTTTTTTCACAGTACAATTTTACACACCCGCCTATACAAGATTAAAACATACATCTGCACATTTGATTGGTTTTCCAAATTAGTTTTTGCAACTGTTTACATGGCAATTTTTACAAATACTATCCTGCATTTGTACTATAAAATTGGCATGTAGGGAATCTGCCATTTTTGACCAAAATGATATTACAGTGACCAAAGATTCAAACAATTTTAATCCTAAATCAATTTTACCTAAACTACTATCAACAAAACACAGCCGTTTTGTTTATGGAAGGCTACTTTGCAGAGGACACTCAAAGTATTTCAAAGTATTTTTATTAATCCATCAAACAGAGTTAATATGGAAGGCAGGAGTTGGCCATAGTATTTTGGGATCATTTGTTTAAAATGAAGTGATTTAAAGTATTTAAATTTACTAGTTATAGCAAAATCTAGCAACACGAATGAGTCAAGATGTACCTCATTTTCTTTATTTCTTGTGCTATGCACTAGGCATGGGCTGGTATGAGTTTCTGACGGTATGATAACGTTGGACAAAAATATTAAGGTTTCAGTGTTTTACAGTATTGTGATTACAGCTCTATAATAAGTTCTTTATAAATGTCTGGGTAAAAAACAAAACACTTTTTTCCCTTTTGCACACAATATATTTTATTTTGAGAAATGTTATAAATATTTTGGAGCTGTAAACATGTCAGGATAAAAAATTCCAATAAATCATAGACTTCTGCTGGCTTCATTTATTTAAAAAGCAGATTTTTTTTTTACAATTTAAAACGGCACCTTTGGATATCTCTTCTGCTGGAGATACTGTTGTACTAAAAAACAAAACAAAAAAATAAATAAAAAATCTTTTACATACCTTTTTGACGGTTTGAAAATTTTGACGGTTTTAAAACCTTGACTTTTCCAAACCGCAGTATACCTTGAAAGTGGTTATCATCCCATGTCTAGTATGCACATGTATAATTTTTTTAAAAAGCCGACATGTTATAACTTATATGTATCTTTTTTTTTTTAAATCAGCAAGAAGTTTTGTAAATGTGGTATTTTTCAGGACTTATTTTGGCTGGAGAATGCTGTGATGACTTCTGTAGATTACTAAACTATGCATATACAGAACTGACAAAATAAATAAATAAATAAAACTAACTGTCCATATGCAGGCTGTGATGATCGATATCTCTCTCTCTCTATATATATATATATATATATATATATATATATATATATATATATATATATATATATATATATATATATATATATATATATATATATATATATATCCTTTTTTCATGTCAGGTCGGAATTAATATAGTGCTTGTTTGCAGAAGCAAACAAGCACTGGGGCCACTTTCTACGCCTCGTCATGGCCACGGAGGAGCACAACCGAGCAGGGAGTCTGCATGTGTTTATGTGCGTGCTCAATAACTTTGAGTGCACACTCTAATAATAAAATGATGAAAGTTTTAATGAGCAGGTTTTACAGTTGAAACGATCGCTTCAGAAAACATGGATGAATAAATTGTGAGTTGTTGATTCATTATTAGCTTAGGTCAGAATAATCATACTTTTCTGTCAGACAGAGTTTTGCTACATCTGTTGATGTTAGTGTAATGTTTAGAAATTTGTGCCATATAGAAAATCAGCACCAGGATTTTTTTTTCATTAACTTTTTTTTTTTTCACTAACTAAAGGTGCATGGTTGTTTATACATGAAAGACATTTAATAATATAATGATCAACATTTTCATATAATTTGGCTGCTGTCTAACTGCAATTGATATTACAAAATGCAAGTGATGACAAAGGTTTAACCCTTTCAGGTTGGTTTCAATCTAAATTTACCCAGCCTATTATTTTTCCTGGATTTTTTCATCACATGGTTCCTAAATACATGTAAATGCAGGCAATGTAATAACAAAAAGCCCCATTTGGTGTCCCTACACTATTTAGAGTTACAGTCTTGCTTATTTGAATCACTAACCAAAATTAACAAAAACAGATGGTAAAGGCAGTGTGTGTATTAACCTTCTGTTTGTCCATGATCACATCCGTCACCAGTCCAAACTGTTGGAAATACTCCTTCAGCTCAGTCTGAGACGTGTCTGCTTTAAAGCCGCTCACAAACACACTGTTTTCTTCCTGAGTTTTCCGCTGAGCTCTGAGGCGCAGGAGATGCAGGTGTTTCTTTCCTTTAACATGATCTTCCAAACTGGGCCCTGAACAAAAACACAACAGTGAAGTGTGGAAATAAACAGTTGGGGTAAAGTTGGTTTTATAGCAGCACATTCAGTCTTTCTCTTTAATAATATAATTTCAGAAAAGCATTATTCTAGTCCAATTCTGAATAGGAAAATCATATTAGCAGCCAATGACTATCAAAGTAAAACATTGTTCATGGTCAATTAAATAGTGCTAATATTGCTATGAAGACATACTTGCAATTTCAGACCCAATATTCAAAGTAGCGTGGTAAACTTTATAGGGGCTCTGTCAAAATGTTAAATATGAACTAATGTGCGAATATAAACCAACGTTTTCTTAAAAAAACAAACATCTGCTGAATAGTAGACATGGGACGATAACTGTTTTTCAGGTATACCGCGGTTTGGAGAAGTCAAGGTTTTAAAACGGCAAAAACTTTCGTTATATTGTTCCTACGGTATATTTAAGATTTTTTTTGTATTGTTTTTTTTTTTTTTTTTTTTTAGGAAAACAGTATCTCCAGAAAAGATATCCAAAAATTTTGTTTTAAATTGCAAATAATCAGTGCTTTTCAAACTAATGAAGACAGCTAAAGTTACTGTTCCAACATAAACATAAACACATCTTAGTTTTTAATTTTAAAGCTTTAGTTTGTTAGTTTGGTAATTACAACAGTGCATATCTAGTTTGTTGGAGTACTGTTCAAAAACTTGTAACACTAGATCAGCAGATATACTCTTACTTAAGATGCTATTTTTTCCACAGAGTTAGGTCGACCTGCATTCTCCAAGTATGCTCCATATGTATGGAATGAGCTTCAAGATATACTACTTATGAAATCCGTACAATCTATTGCTATATTTTAAAATATTTTAAAGATTGTCAGTGCACACGTTTTAATAAGTAATTATATGGTTTATACTAGTTTTGTGTCTATATGCTGTGACATGTATTTCTGTCTTGACCAGAACTCCCTAGTAGAAGAGATATTGCATCTTAATGGAACATTCCTTGTTAAATAATAATTTATTTATATATATATATATATATATATATATATATATATATATATATATATATATATATATATATATATATATTGTGTGTGTTCAAATGGGAGAAATGTTTTACCCAAGTTTTTTTACACAGACAATTAAAAATAAATATGAAGAACCTATTTTAGAGCAGTAACCACAACACGTGAAACAGTGATATTTTTATCCAAGGTTATCATACCATCAGAATCCTATACCTATGCCCGTGCCTACTGAGTAACTTAGTACATTGAAAAATACATAACAGGGAAAATGACGACTTGAAAGGATTGTATTATCTTGATTACCATGTAAAGTTAAACACAGTAATGTTATGCACGAGTGAAATTAACATGGAATGAGTACAACAATCAAGCAAGAAACGTAAACGTTTGGTTTAATCTAAACGTCAATATACATTCCCGCAACTGCATGACTTTGAGTTGAAGTATTGTATTATAACAGGTCTTTCTGCTTTATAAACGTGTTTCACTTGTGTTGCGCTGATGTTAGTTTGTAGATTATTGCTACTTACTGTTAGGTATGTTAACATGGCAGAGGTTGCAATGAAATCCCTTTTGAGTTGTCTGGATGTCTTTGTCGAGCTCCATTGAGAGACTGTGCTGCTACTTTGAAGGAAAGAGTCCGAGCTACAAAACACAAGTCAAATCTCCCTCCATGATGTTCCGTTGCGTCCGTCGCCTCAATTCGTCCAGCGGAAAAGCAGAGCGGGCAATTGAGTTCCGCTCTGTAAAAGGTTCTCAGAAAATATGATTAAGTGACAAAATTTGATTTCTACAAAAGTATGTAGATTTATCGTCTCAAAAACTTAAAATAAATGTTAAATCATCAAGACAGTGAGAATATAATACTTTTTATGCATGGCTTTTTTTTAACACGGTTTGCAGAAAGCATTCAGTGCAAATTTCATATCAAAAGAATCTTATCAGCCATATTTGGAATAAAAATCTTTTGATGATACATAAAAACACTATATTTAAAAAGTGCATCCACAAAATACTGTCATTTAAACTTTTTCTTTCTTGCTTATTCTTCAAACCACTCATTTATCAGCAGGTTTAAATATTTTAAAATATTCTAAATTTCAGCATAATTCATTATTTATATACTTTAGCAAGTGTTTTTACTTGAATTTGATATGCAGTGAAGTAAAGAAACATTCTTTCACATATATTGAGGTTTTATGTTAAAAAGTTATCTGAAACATCAACAGACACCTTACTTAAATTTAATATACTCTGTAAGTTTATAAACAAATATTGAAAACGTGTTTTTTTAAATTTGTAGTTGACCTCAATCTGCAATCCACACGCACATTTTATACCTGTCAAACATGAGATTTATAGAAGATATGCACCAACAAAAATGCAATGTTTTATATTAGTTAGTAGGACCTGGTGTAGCTATATTAGAAAATAAAGAGCTGTCCGACATATGAAATTCAAATAAATAAAAAATAAAATATCAGAAATGTGCTTCTTGAGTACTCACTTCATTATTTAGAAGATAGGATACATATTTTTATATTTACAGGACAAAATCTAACATTTTATATTACACTTGCAGTCTTTAGATAGTGTAAAGATGCTCAGCATGTGGACAGTTAAAGGTTGTGTATGTGTCTTCAGCTGTTTATTGTGCCCAACATGCTTTACACATGTAGATTTTCACCATTGATTTTCGTATTTTTCCCAGAAAAAAGGCATGTCATGAGAAAAACGCTACTTAGATCTAACTAAAACATAATTACTCCAGATATCTTTAAAAAGCAGCCGTTTATTTGCATTTTTTATTAAACCTTGTTATTCTTTCTAGTCAATAGGTTAAATTATCAAAGAATGTAGTGCTAACACCAGGTCTAAATTTCACAAATAATATTGAAACAGGCAAATTTACAAGTCAAAAGAAGGTTTTATTTACAGACTAATTAAATCAAACAAAACCAATATACTGCATGTGAAAATAATATACCTTAAGAATCTGTAAACAATGAAATCAAACATGAACAATAGACATCACATTTAGAAATGAAAACACATTTATTAAAATGATGTAAATACAGGATAAATACAAAACATTTGATTCTGTATTTAAAGACAACGTTTCTGTGGTGCTAGAATCAGCAAATTAGTCTAATAGTAAAAGTATTTACAAAACAGGAAAGTCAAGCATTACAAGCTGTTGGCTTTCTTAATGAAGTTTTCCACCAGATCTGTGAGCTGGTTAATGTCAGCCTCATCCTCACGGACGATATCCTTCAGCTTGTCAAACCTTTTCAACTGCTCATCGCAGTGTTTCTAGAAGACAAACAAAACATTTTGGTTAAAAGGATGATAATTGACTTTAAGTAGACAAGTAAAATACTTGGTAATGGGAAAGAATAGGGTCATGTGTAATGGATGGAGTGTAATTTAAAGACATATTTATTCAAATTTTACTCATTTCAAAACTGTTTGAGTTTATGTTGAACACAAAAGAAGACTGAATGAAAAATGTTGGGGAAAAAAAACAGCTACCATAGACGTCAATGACTGCTTTTTCCCCAACATTCTTTAAATTATCTTGTTTTGTAATCTTTGTTGTCAATGCACTCTATGGTACCTTTAAGACTAAGGCCTTAAATGGTTTTGAAATCTTACACTTTTTAAAAGACTTTTCGCAAACTCTGTAGCACATGTCAAGTCAAGGTAAGGGAATATCATCACATACCTCAACAGCAAACAGGTGGTTTACTGTGGAACTGAAGAGATCAGTCATATTCTTGACCACCATGCGATTCTTCTCATTAGTTTCCTGCACGACGACGTGATACCTGATGAAGATCATTGAAATAAATGTGAATAAATAATGAACAAGAAACAGAATTTAAAAAAAAAACAGTGGAAAAGAGATTCTCACTGTTGTTGGGCAGCTTTGACTTCCTCTTCAGCTTCCTCAATCCCCTGCATTACATTCTTTTCAAAAAGCTTCTTATGAGTTTCGGCAGAGTCCAATTCAGCTGCCCACTTGTCATCCTCCAGCGCCATTTCCTACAAACAGCAGAATAAGATCAATCGCATGCACAAAACAACTATTTAATATGTATCGTTTCTGAAAATGAAGGATGGTCACACTTTATTTTAATGGTCCATTTGTTGAATTTAAGTTACATTGCAGCTAATTCTCACTAAATTATAAGTAGACAGTTGGGTTGGGTTTTGGGTTAGTGTAAGTTGATATGTACAAGCAAAGTTTCTTATAGTCAGTTAAATGTCTGTTGAAGGAGCAGTATTAACAGATATTAAGCAGACAGTCTACTAATACTCAAATGGACCATCAAAATAAAGTGTTACCTGAATGACTTCAATTTCCATGCACTATTTATTATCCAAGCATATTTTTTTAATATTACATTTAAAACCCAAACGCCCCGTGGAGGTGTATTTTACCTGCATGGCATTCTCCAGCTGCTGGTCGACTTTGCGAATCTGTTCCTTAAGCTGCTTAATGTCGTTCTCCTTATCAAAGATGTTGGACTTCACCTAATAGACAGATGCAGTTGTACATAGATGAGCTCACCTTTATAGGTACATGCAAAATCTAGTGCACAGCCTATCTGAATCTTAAATTAACTTAATTAAACAGGCTGGGACTAACTGCAAAAGCGGTAAATAAAACAATTGTATGATCAAGACGCCTTTTATTAAGTGATTCACAACATAGCGCCAAAGCTTTTGTTATCGGCTCAATATAAAACATTAAATTATAAATCGACTTCTATTTATCTGCTTATATTTTGGTTATAAGTGTGCTAATATAAAACCCACACAGAAAGTAAAAATGTTATATAAATGGCAATAAAAATGTTTAATGAATAAACTGTCAGATAAAGTTCACGGTGTAAATAAAATAATTTCCAGAATAATATTATTTACTACATCTACCTATTCAAAAAGATAAAAAACACACGCTTACAACCAGAGAACTAAGCCCACTCTAAGCCAAATGTTACTTTTAATTTATATATTTTTAAATCTTAAAGAAATGTTAACTTTCCTGATTAAATTTTTTAAAAATAAATAAATAAAATGCAATTGCTAAATTTCCATAATTACCTTATTTTGCAACGACAATACATTACAATAAAAAAGAAGAAAATACCAGTTTGCAACCTCAATCAGAAAAACAAGCTGTTTTACATGGTTAAAAATTAATGGATTACAATGCCTGCACCCTTTCTTATGTGAAAAATAAGTTCAATGATGAACAGAGAAACATGCAGCTGATGTGTTGAGCACTCATCAGACAAAAAGTGTGTACAGTATAAAATGACCCTAAACCCTAATAGGTGAAACAACATGGGAAAAATGGTATAGAAAGATCACATTATCCCGGACATGCCAAGACTTGGACAAAAAAAAAAAACAAACAAACAAAAAACATAACTGCACTTCAGGCAGACTACTTCTCTTGGTGATTTTCTGCGAGAGTCGCTTTGATAAAAGGATCTGCTGTATGCTAAAATCTTAATCAAATCAATAAAATCAAAAGCAAAGCAAATAAATGTTTCGTAAAAATAATACATGTTACAATGCAAATATTTGGAAATAATAAATAAATAATGTATTCTTTGTACAAACTAATAAAAAATATCTGAACTAGCATATCTTCGCAGATTCTGAGAAAATAATCAGACCAGGATAATTAGTCACCTCAGTGATGCATTATACTAAACAGGATTGAATGATGTTCTTCAAACTACGAAAGTCTCACCTGTTCAACAGTCTCTTCCAAACTCAGATTTACATTAGAGAGTCTGCTGAATTCTTCCTCCACCTCAACCATCATGTTCTTCAGAGGATTCTGCAGAGTTAAGAGTCAGATAAAATCCTTAATCATTTCAAAAACAGAGTCTCTTTGATAGATGGCTGTATTGACTCTTACCTGTATCTGTGTCTTGTATTGTGTAATGGTAGTGGCACTGTAATCAGCTCTGATCTCAAAGTCATGACCACAGGCATTCTCTGCTGATAGCGGGATGAGCTTTAGCTTACGACCCAGTTTATTATACTCAGCAACTTTCAACTCCGCCTGCAACAAAACATCAATTAATAAAGAGATACATTCTAGTCTAGTCTTTATGTCAATATCATTAATCAAACTGACCAAATTTCTAACCTTTGATATCCATATGATTTCATAAGCTAAAACACTCGCATACATTTGTTTTATATAATAGCATCATCATCGGCCTCACAGCATGTTCATATATTTAAGTGGGTAGTAGTTCGTTAAGTTATAAGTAGATGCGGGTATTGCATTTGCATTGACTTTTTAGACATTAAAGCTTATAATGCCCCATTTTACAATACATAAAATAAGTCTCTGATGTCCCTAGAGTGTGTATGTGATGTTTAAGCACAAAATACCCCACAAATAATGCTATATTACTTATAAAATGGCCACTTTTAGTCTTTGATCCTAATTGTGTTATTTTAGTCTCTTTAAATTCAAATGAGATTGTGTTTCCAGCCCCCTTTTAAAAAGAGGGCGGAGCTACGAATGCCTGTGTCAGCATAGTGACATGTTCAAAAACAAGATTAATGTCTTATGCTACTGAGTGAGACAAAGTCACTAATGGGCAGGGCTAACCCCCTCTGATGGCACATACAAAGGTAGAATGTCAATCATTGTGTTTCTGAAGACTGTTTTTATAAAGTGTGATTTTAACAAAAAAATGATACATCTTTCTAATTAAAAGCTGGTTATAATCTCACTGTTGCCACAACTGAACTGTGTTTAAACCCCTTATAAAAGTGACTGTTATTAGGTCTCAATTAAACTTTCTGTAGACTGATTAAAGCCTGTGTTTCATAATAAGAGCTATAATGTTGCGTTCACACTAGACAAGAAAGAAGCATCAATCGCGAGTAATTTACATGTTAAGTCAATTCAAAGACGTGAATAGACATCGTGTGACGCGATACATGCGAAAATCTTAACTTCAGTGGAAATTTGCGACCCCTTAACCAATCAGGAGCTTTCTCTTGTAGGGGCGGGATTATGATGTAGCGCCTGTTGTTGGTGTCCAGGGGGAAAAATCCTCCTGCCGACACCGGACTACAGTTCATCAAGCTGGGCTTGGCTAGGTCTAAGCACTGCTGAAAGCTTCCATCATACAGGTAAAGTTTCTGGAGGAGTTTGAGCTCACAGAGCTGGGTGCACCTCAAAATGGATCTAGTGGACTCAGACACAGCTCTAAATGAATCGATGCTGTTTATCAGCCTTCCTAAAGCACAAAACACAGCTATTCTCTCAATAAAATCCATAAAAGGCATTTAGCAATGAAGCCACAGTCACCGGACAGACAGAAGCCCTGCCAATGACACGAATCTGCTTCTATTGTTCAGTGAATTTGACGCACAAATGAAGCAGGTAAACTAAAAATATTCACGCGTCTATTTACGCACGACTAGAGCGATTTATCTGCACATACCGTGTTTGGTGTAAACACAGCATAAAAACACAGATGACGTTTTTTCTCTTTTCTGGCACAGGTCGTACCAAACTTCAAAAGTCATTCATGCTAATTAGTTCATTTATGAATTAGACCAGGGGTTTTCAAACATTTTTCATCAAGCACCACCTCAGAAAAAGATTGTCTCTCCAAGTACCACCAAAATGAGCAGTATTGAAATACAGTAGCGTAGTAGGCCTAGTAAAGCAGCTACAACTCTCCACAGTTAAAAAACGTGGCAGATTACCTCAGAAATATAGGCTATATGTCATATATGCCATATTATATACATCATTTTTGATAAATTTTGAAATGTGTGTAGCATGTACATTACATATTTTATTCCTCTGCGTACCACTAGAAGGAAGCCTGCGTACCACTAGTGGTACACGTACCACAGTTTGAGAACCACTGAATTAGACTGCTGTGTTTCACTGAACATGACGCATTCAATGTGAAACACCTGTGTGTTGAGAGTGCATCTGTCAAACTTGACTGTAGACCATCAGACTAGTTAAAAATCCTGACCTTCTCTTTGGTTTTAGACAGGTTGACCTCCTCGTTCCAAACCAGCTGCTCCCCCTCCTCTAGACTCTGGCTTAAGCCGTGAATGGTTTGCTGTAGTTCATTCCTCTCTCGATTAATGCGTTCAATATCAGCTGGAGTAAACTTCTGATTCTCCAGGATGTGCTGCAGCCTCGTCCTCTCCTGCTTCAGACCCTCCAGCTGCATCTCTGCACAATGAATGTAGAGGAAGTCACAAGTTTGTCATATGTACAGGGTACAACGACCTTAGCATAAGTACATAATACTTGTCATTGTACTTCTGAACTGCTGTGACAACATACAACATGCAAAAATCAGATGTATTTTATATTCTCTCACCAACAGCCTCAAGCTCCTCGGTCAGTCCAGCAGATTTATTCTCCAGTCCAGTTTTATGAGCCTCTAGAGTACAACGATAGTTCTGCAGCTTTTGTAGATCCGTCTGTAATCTGAGCTTCTCCGTCCTCTTGCCTACTAAACGATCCTGTCAACACAAGCATTCCGGTTTGGACTGGCTCTGTCATTCTATATCATTGTTCTTGTATAATTACAGTTAATGTAAATAGGAGAGGTGTAATGATACATGTACAGACATCACGGTTCAACAATAAATAGGGTTTTTAAAAATCGCTCCATGTTGCCGTCAAATAAAGTTGTCATTATAATACCCTACTACAAACAGAAGCTTGCAATGCTTGTCCGGTCCCCTGCTTTGAAACTGACATTGATAAACACTGCATGTAAAACATGGCACTCATGTGTGAGGCACAGCACAAGAGTGTATAACAGTCACACATACCCATCAAGCACATCTACACAGAAAAACAATTGAAATGTAAGACACACAAGCCAGTGTGTGGTTTCTTTGCTATAGGAGCAGTGATTGAACACAAGTTGACCACTGCACGCACTGTTACATCAACAACAGATGAATAGACATCCAGCTCTGACATTTCATAAAGAGATTTCTGTTTAAAGCTTCTTAAATCTTTCATTTTTTAATGTGCAAATTATTATTTTTCTGTAGTTTTAATTTAATACAGTCTCTAGGGATGTAACGATTCACCCGACTCACGATTCGATACGATTCATGATATTATTCTCACGATTTAGTCACGGTTTTTAAACAAAATTATTTAAAACCAATTTTGACGTGAAGAGTCCTTTCATTTTTTTCTTAAATGCTGCACATTTTTTGCAGAAATATTATATTTTTTGCCATAACTAAATTGCTATTTTAAAAAACTAATAATGAAAAAAAACTACAGAAGACAAACTAAAACTGTGCTGGGATATTTTTAAAAAGAAATATCCGCATACCTATGTTTTCTGGCATAAGCTGAGGTTTTTCACATTTACAATGTCCCCTGCTGATAAAAATAAAAACTTTTTTGCAGGAGTTGGAGAAGGCTGATGTGGAAAGGAAAGCCTGATGCATCGTGTGATCTCTGTAGCACTTGTCAGAGCAAGTGGAGCCGCAAATCATCTGGTCCACGTGGTTTGGCTGTGCATCACATTCGTTGTTCTGTTAGTGTGCATTTTTGCAGTATTTGCACAGTTTGTGTTTTGTCTGGCACACTTCACTGCTGTCATTTTACTCTGCCTCCCTACCTCTTGCTCGCCGCTGATGTGCAGGTAAAGAAAGCTTCGACCTGTAAACCCAGCGCCATCTCTGTTCAAAACATGTATCGTGATTCTTTCAACGTTTGTATCGATTTTATTCGTCACAAATTTTAATTGATTTTCAAATGACTCACGGTGAATCGTTACATCCCTAACGCCCCTTTCACATAGGGCATCAGCATCAACGCTTTCCATTCACTTTGAATGGACGTTGTCCGGCGTTGCCGAACTGCATTGTGGATCTGTCTGCGCCGCTTCAGAGGCGTTGCAGAAGTTGGGACTAGCTCAACTTTAAGCACCGACAGAAGCGTCAGCCAATTAGATAGCTGTATGCAAATACACCAGCTAGACAGTGGCCTATTGCTGACTGAATTTCATTGGCTGACGCTGCAATGACGATGGCGTTAACCCCAACTTTAGACACGCCTTTAGTCAAGCGTTGACGCTGAAGCCCCGTGTGAAAGGGGCCTAAAGCAGGTCGCACACCAGAAGCGCCGCGCCGAGCCACGCATTTTAGAATTCTAAACATAGGTTTCTATCAGGGTACACACACCGGCGCCGCAAGTCGGCGGCGCCCGGCGACGGCTCAGGACGCAGTTCATTTTTCAGCCGCGCCACAGAGCGCCAACTGATTAGTTTCATGTTAAATATCATTCGAATGTGCGCGTCTGGTGTGTGATACTTTAAACTGTCATGTACGCGCCGTGTTGCGGCGCCGAGCGGCGCTTCTGGTGTGCGACCTGCTTAACAGTCTTCAATTAACAAAGTTTTTGTGTCATTGTTTTTCATTTTCATATCACAAGAAGCATTTCAGTTCTTTAACTGATTATGGCAAAACAAATAATGTAAACTCAAAATAAACAGAAAAAAGGCAAGCGATTTGTTGCTTATTCCCGTATAGAACAGTGACCACAAAACCATACAAGGCCTGGCTTATGTGTACCGTTACACAATTAATAATTAGAACTCTTGAAACCTTTGGTTGATTGAACCTTGAAAAAACAAGAAGAAACACTTATTAAACAGACTCACAGTTTGGCTCTCCCTTTCAAGTCTCTCCACATGTTCCATCAGCATACTATGCTTCTCCTGTTGGGAATGTAACAGCGCCTCATCCACATTATACAGCTTCTCTGAAAGAGTTAAGAAAATGTACTGATCATAATTATTTTTTTCTGCATATTCTGATGCTACAAAGAGAATAATATCCATCCACTTACACCACTTGTTCCAAGTAAGCATAAAAAAAAAAAAAATCACTCTGCGCCACTACTTACTTAGTTTATAAAGAAAGTCGTCATCCTCATCATCAAACGTATCTGCTCCCTGCATGAACTTGTTGTAGGTATCAGAGCAGTATTCCATAATGAGCTGCAGATGCAACACCGTGCACACATATAAATTAGGAAAACGTGTGATGTGTAAAATAAGAAAATAAGTGCTGCACAAGATGAGGTGTTGTTTGATAGAATACCTTGTTGTACTCTGTTCGGTCCTCTAAATCACACAGCTCATCTGAGAAGTCAGAGAACAGCAGGTCCTGCTCTCTTTGACCACCAAAGAGCTAAGAAAACAAAATCTGCAAGTCAGTCAAAGAAACAGCATCGGGCTTCACGTTCACATACAAATGTTTGAGGTCAATATCTAACTGATGAAATGTTCTAGTTATAAATATCCACCGATGAACCCCCATAAACATACTATAGATAGAAGAGCTAAGAAAACAAAATTGGGCTTCATGTTCTTATACAAATGTTTGATGGCAATAAAAGCTATTTATTAAAAGAAACTGAAAATATTTAAGAGGAGAAAACCAAGTCAAATTTAAAAACTAATTTACAAAAGTAAAATACCATGTTAATACATTTTATCATTGCTAATTAAACTAATAGTAAAAAAAAAAATAATAATAATATCTCTCAGTTATATTTTCTTCAGATTAGTTTAAACTTTTATTTTGTGTTTATTTCTGTAGCGAAGTATTTTTTTAAATAATACCACAACTGTTAGTATGGGTACTGGTAGAGGTATGTTCTGCTGTGCAGTCCAGTACTCATGTCTGCATACAGTAAAACAATACAAACTGAAAACAGCAGCATTACACTACATATTTTCAGTCTGTATAGTCCAACATTTAAATTATTGATCAAACTATTTTCAAACCCTGTGACATAAAAAATGAATTAGACTTTAGAAGCATTTGCTTGAAAAATCATGTACGCACCAATCGATATTATGAGCTATAGCAGGGGTCCTTGTTTATAGCAAAGAGCCATTTCTGATTATTTTGACAAAGGCATTTTTAATGAGCCACTGGGTTTAACCACAGCGCTTCACATGCGCATTGATCAAAACAACCTTTTATTTTAAACTAGATTCCAATTAATTTTGCTGTAAAAAATGACAATGAAAAGGCTATTGTAATTGTGTTTCCAACAGAAAACTTATTTCTAGTAAACTGTAAAATATTATTGAAAGGAGACAGCTGGAGAGCCACATATTTTTGACCAAACAGCCAAATGTGGCACACGAGCCATAGGTTCCCTACCACTGAGCTATAGGTAAAGTGACAATGCCCATTTCTGGTTAAAATAAGAGGTCTTCTTTATGCTACAACATGATGTGGAAACCAGCAATAGTTCAGTTAGTACAGTTTATAAATGTTTGAAGAAGAGTTACCTTGACAGCATCCATGAGCCAGATGAGAGCTCCAAGAGCCAGAGGCCATGTGTGAGGAGCACCAATGGAGTACATAGAGCTTTTTGAGAGTGCAAACGGGTATCTATGAAAAAATATTTACAAAGTGGTTAACTCTGGCCAATGTGTGCATTAGATCAGTTTTATTTGAACTACTGTAAATTGTACAGGGTGTAGTGATGAAATAATATTGATTACCCCAAATCTTTGAGCATTCTTGGGATCTCTTCCTCCACTTTGGCAGTAGGCATCTGAAAGGATGGTTCCAAAAAATTGTAGATAAATTCGTAAATCTTTAAAAACTCTTTTGTGGATGGAGACTGGAGAGCCTTTACTGTGATGCTGCCTGGAAAGCCTCTGTCCACTAGGAACTAGAAACAATAGGAAAATAAATTCACTGTAATTATTTTGGGCAATTCAATTTCTGACTTTTAATTATAGCTTAACGTTTCTTAAAAATCATGAGCTAAACTATTTTTTTCTTTGAAAATAGAGCAATATCTAACTGTTCTGGTAATAAATATTCACCAATGAACCCCCATAAACCTCCTATAGATATAAATTATTGCGTTATTTACAAGAAATCTGACCCATACAGGTTTGTGCAAATATGTATGTTATGGTTAGAAGAAAAATGTTGGTTCCCCTTATTAACAGCACAAAAAAAAAATATTTTACATATGTAATTTCAGCAATTTTTAATAGCATGAGCACATCATAATAGTAGTTAAAAAACGTGTAAATATATATATACATATATACACATATACAGTTGAAGTCAGAATTAATAGCCCCCCTAAATTATTAGACCCTCTGTTTATTTTTTCCCCCAATTTCTGTTTAACAGAAAGAAGATTTTTTTTCAACAAATTTCTAAACATAATAGTTTTAATAACTCATTTCTAATAATGGATTTATTTTATCTTTGCCATGATGAGAGTAAACAATATTTGACTAGATATTTTTCAGACACTTCTATACAGCTTAAAGTGACATTTAAAGGTTAACCTAGGTTAGCTTTAAAGGTTAACCCTAGTTAACCTAGGTTAAGTAGGTTAACTAGGCAGGTTAGGGTAATTAGGCAAGTTATTGTATAACAATGGTTTGTTCTGTAGACTATCAAAAAAAAATGTAGCTTAAAGGGGCTAATAATTTTGTCCTTAAAATGGAGTTTAAAAATTAAAAACTGCTTTTACTCTAGCTGAAATAAAACGAATAAGACTTTTTCGAGAAGAAAAAATATTATCAGATATACTGTGAAAATTTCCTTGCTCTGTTAAACATCATTTGGAAAATATTTAAAAAAGAAGAAAAGAAATTAAGGGGGCTAATAAATCTAACTTCAACTGTATGTATATGTATATGTAGAGAAATACAGATGCTATAATAGTAAAATTAACATACAATACTGAAATAATTGACTTTCACATACGTTAAGTTACAAACTGTACATGCTTTAAAACAAAAATCTTTAAAAACATTTCAATCTTTGTTAATTGCAAGTGCCTCAGTTTAAGGCCCCTTTAAAAAAAAAGAAAAAAAGGATGACTGATCACAAACTGACCCTATAATCTTTTAATATACAAAAGATATCAAACCAAACATACTTCATAAAGCTGCTTGATGCACTGCTGAACAAAAGCTTTGTCATGTAGGGCTCTGGGATCCTTCATTTTCTCCGAGCCCCCATAACTACCAAACATGCTGTTCCTCTGGCCACCTGCCCCGATGCCTCTGTGCAGAAGTAAAGAGAGAAAAGCATTAGGTTTAATAAAATACAATACAGGAATACAATGCACTAAATGCTTCAAATCATGATCATGCAACATCTGCTCTTATCTGATGTTTCATGTTTAGACTCACTTTCCAAAAAAGCTGGTTCGCCTCTCAGATGTGGTGGACTGAGGTTTAGGTATGTTAAGCTTCCCAAATGCATTGTCCTTACTGAAATTGAATGATTGTTAGCATTTTACATTTATCGCAACAGAAACATTATGCAACCAGTTTAGACCAATAATGTACTATGAAAAGAAAAGACTGGGGTTGTACTTTTGAGGGGTGGCATTGATCAGGCTCATCCTACTGTCTGTCACACGCATGGGCATCTCCGAATACCTGCTGCTGGGACGCCGACTCATCTTGACCTTTAAAAACACACTTTTCACAGGCAAGACAGACAATTCCCCATTATCATCTCAAGGATCAAAACAATAAGCGTAATATTGCTTAAAGATAGCTTTTGTTTGTTGTAGTTTTTGCATTTAATGCATCTCCTGTCTATTACAATGTCTGTAAAATCTTGTCAGTAACTTTTCAGCTAAGAAACATGTAATAACACATTTAAAAAAAAAAATGATATAGGGATCTTGGTGTAGCCGCTAAATACTGATTATAAATCATTATACTATACCACTATTATTCAAACAACTACATTTTACCCATCTGCCGAGTTTTTTTTATTTAAAATATAATAACATAAGTAGGATCTGATTATGATTTGTTTTATAATCTGATGAACACACATCAGAACAAGTGTGCTATCAAAACATGTTATCAAAATAAATCTGAAGGACAATGGAGTATCACTTTATCTTAATTTTGATATTTAAAGGTATCTGAAACAGTAAAGCAGACACCTGTGGTAATGTTGGTTTTATATTCACATATTCGTTCAGTGACAATTTGTGACACACTCCTTATATTGTTTACCACGGTACTTTGTACATTCTGTCTGAAATAACCTGCAAGTATGACTTGAAAACAACATTAACACTGTTTATTTGACTGTAAACAAAGTTGTAAGTTACTTTGATAGTCCCTGGCTGCTAATATGATTTCGCTATTTAGAGTTTGCAACTAACACTTTTATGAAATTATATTATTAAGGGAAAGTCTGAATGTGCGAATATTAAACTAACTTCAGTTACCTCTAAGTTATAGCAGACAGTTGCATTGCACATCTATATAACGTTACGCGTTTAACGTTTGTTTTTACGTTAGACACGCAGGCTTAAATGACAATAAAAAACACGGAAACGTATTATTCATACATATTATTGAAAAAACTATTTGTCTGCAAAAAGCATTAAACATTTATCAACGTTACTTCTTTACAACCAAACAATCCTTTAACTAGTAAATAAATAATTTGGAAACAAAAACAGTAACGTTACCTCCTTTATTATCTTCAGTTGGAGGACGCTTCTCGGTTGGGTTTATAGCACTGCACTGCAGAAATCAGCATATCAGATGTAACTTATCCGTATATTAAACACCAGCGACATCAGAATCAGAAATACGGCGGGTTTGGTATTTTACACCAGTATTTTCCTCCGTCGATCCTTCGGTTAAATTTCAAAAATTTCCGCGAGCGGAGCTCAACGGATCACTCGTATGACGTCACTGCCTGTTTGAGCTGCTGAAGCCAGTGCTGCCATCTGCTGGTGAGGCGGAGTGCGCTGGCGAAATCTACTTATGGTTTGCATGACTTTGTATATAGTTTTACACAACAATTCGTGATTAAGGAAATATTGAACGATTTGGGACAGTACAGACAACTTTTTTCCATGTACCTATCAGAGTTATTTACATATATGTGTTGTGAGTGATTTGTTCATACGTTCATATTAAACTTGTATAAGAAAAAATAAAAAATTGCCAACTGTTAATGTAATCCATTTTCGGGAGAAGTATGTAGTATCTTTTTAAGAGCTTAATTAAGCAGACTTGATCCAATACTCCACTGGGGACTCTCATAATATCTTTACTATAAACCACATATTCTATCCCCTACACCAGCCCTCACAGAAAGCTGCATTTCATCATTTTCAAGATACTTCATTGTATGATTTAGAAGCACCTTTCCTCAGGGGAGCCTCAATTTTTGTCCCTACAGTGACAAGACCCCATGAGTCTGTGTGCATTCAGATTTACGTCCCCATTGGGCCTTTTCTGTATTGGATAGGCTTGTATTCGTTTGGTTTTAAAATATTAAAAAAAAAATTTTTTTAAATAAAACAAAAATTATTTGAACACTAAATAAAATATATATGCACATATCCTCTAAAATTCAATAAAGGCAAGCCTAAAATTGACTACAAAAACTCAAAATACAGAAAATTAATTTTATATACAGAAAATGCCGTGAATCAATCAGAGTGAATATACAGATTAAAAGCTGAATCTTACAGGAACAATCCATTCCAGTTTGTGTAGCACTTTACGATGTAAATAATATTGTACTTTCACAAAATTTATAAACAATTGTTTTAAATACGACAGAAGCAACTCTATTTATTTGAAAGTACCTCCAAATATTTTCTTAAATGTGTCTATTTCTGTCACTCGTTTTTAGAAAACACTTACCTTTGCGGTTTTCATATTTGGACAGGTGTGTGGGCACGCAGTGTTGCCAACTTAGCAATTTTGTTGCTAGATTTAGCAACTTTTCATATTACTTTGTTTTTCATATTTTTTTCAAAACAAATTGAGCAATTTTAAACATTCATTTGGCTACTTTTAGCAACTTTTAAAAAGCGACTCAAAAATTTAATTGCTAAATCAAATTTAGTAAATTGCTAGCTCAGATTGTTTTTCAACTGTTAATTTACTGATATTTGTTAACATGCATAATTGTTGGTAATTTAGGTAGCAATAAATTTCAATAGTGCTATAATCGTTGTCACTTTCACAAACATGTTAATTTCACAGGTTAAAAAAGCAGGCAAGCTTTGATTGTTTAAAAGAATGTAACTGTTCGTTATCAGTGCTATATTTAAAAATCAAAATTATATGTTAACAAGAACCTATTTATTGTGCATCTAGAGACATGACAGGCTTACGCTTGTCAAATACCACATGATGACATCACTGATATGCAAATCAGTGTGTGATCTGGCAACATTTAGCTACTTTCATTGTAAATAGTTGGCAACACTGTGCACGTGTATGAATGTATAGATGTTCTATTGCAGATATCTCCCCCACAACATACTTTTGACATGTTTGCTGATACCTTGCAACTGGCACATTTTCTAAATGTATCTGTAGTGAAACTGAACCTTTAATATCCTTACATCAATGAATCAAACATGACAAGATGAATAGAAAATGAGGTGACGGATATTTTTAATGAAAACTTAAGCATGTCACATACACATTCACCAGAAAGCCACATTACATACTCTTAGGCTCAACAACTGTAAAAGCCTGATTTTGCACCCCTCAATTATTTTATTTTTAATACAGTACAAAAAGAAAAGAACATGAAGGGAATATAGATGATAAAATGTGTCTGTGAAAGGTTAACAGTTCAAGAGTTGAAACAGTTGTAAAATATTTTCTTAAAAGTAAAACCATGTTCGCCTGTCATTTTAATGCCCCTTTCAGGAGTTTAAGAGAACATGAAAAACATTTTAGTTTACACAGTCTTCTCTAAAAAAAGCAGCTAAAATTATTCAGAAAAATTAATAGAAAAAAGCCATAAAGAAATGGTACAAACACAAACTAAAACTAGAGATCACAGAGAAAAGATTAAGACCACTCTGTAAGATCAGTGCTTTACTTCCTCCTGGTGCGCCTGACGGGAGCTGCCACTGTAGAGACGTCCACTTCCTCTACTTTTTTCACACCTCTTCCTCTTCGAGTGCTAATTCCTATGAATACATAAAAGTACAATAAATATGTGAGGGGTGTACTCGTTTTTTGTTGAACAGTGTAAATAACCAGACACGTTAAATTCTTTACCTTTTACTTTGCAGCCCTACAACCTACTCTATAAATTGATGCTGTTTTTAACATCCTCAAAACAACACTATGCATGAAATATTTGTGAGCTCAAAACATGTACTTTTAGTATTAAAAAAATGTTCTTTTGTGTTTTTGAAAAGCTTTACACAATGACAACTGTTTAAATGATCCTCACACATCATGAAAAATGTCACATGCGACCAGAGTTTTACACTGGGGTTGAGTGGAAAGTGTCAATTCATTAGCAGCAAAATTATTTTACAAGCATCAATTCTTTATTTTTATTTTTAATGATCAATGAGTCAAGATTCATTAAGTTCTACTATTAAACTTCAATCAGTATGTCATTTTCTATTCTGTTGTTGATAAAAGTTTAGTTATGATTTCAGATTTTTACCCATTAAAATGGATGATTATGAAAACAAAAAACATTTCTAGTTTTCTTACCAGAAACAGGCTCTTGAGTCTGAGCAGGTGCTGGATCTGTTTGTTGGGCTGTCTTTTTCTGTCCTCTTGCACTTCTATTAGCAGTCTTGGAACTGGCCTCTGTCTTTTCTTGTTCGGCTTCAGGTATTTTTTCTTTGCTTAAGACCTCTTCAGCAACATCAGCGTTGTTGGCTACTCTGCCTCTTCTCTTTGGCAAAGGTTCCTTAATTACAGACTCCTCAGTTATGTCCAAGACCTCATTCCTTTTCCTTTTGAGGGGAGTTGATGCCTTACCTTCACTGGGCTCTGATTTGGTTGCTGTGGAAGCCACTGCCTTTCCTCTCCTCGTTGTCTTGACATTCAGAGATTCTTCTTGAGAGTCTTCAACAGGAAGGTCTTCTTTTTTTGCTGCTGCTCTCCCTCTACGGCCTCTGAGTGGCAAGTCAGTTGACTGGTCTGATTCAGTGGGGGATGCCTTGGATGGTGATTTGCCTAATCTTCTGGATTTCTTCAGTTGTGGTTCTATTACATCTGCTGTAGGTTCAAACGCTTCAATGTCTTTAGCAGCAACCAAATCTGGGTTCCAGTTGACAGCTTTTGAGGGTTTAGTTTCATTAGCTTCCTCAGTTAAGGAAGATGTATTGATTGTAGAGTCCTTAGCCGAATCCTTTGTTTTTCTTCCCCTGCTTACTCTTTCCACCTTATCAAGTGGCAAAACTGCTGCATTAATTTCAGAACTAGTCTGTATTAAGGGACTTTCTTCTTTCTTTGTTTCAGGTTCTTTTGCTCTTCGTCTGGTGCTTTTAACAGTCTTAATGGTCTCTTCAGGTGAAGCTACATCCTCTGTAATCTCTGGCTGGGACTTGACAACTGCTTTACGTCCACGGCTGGGCACAACAGCAACTGGTGGTACAGGGTCTGCAACTGCACGACGACCTCTTTTGACAGGAACTTCTGCATCAATTTCAGTTTCCTTTGCAATAACGTTCCTTTTTCTGACAGACTTCAGAATAGGGGCCTCTGCTTGTTCAGGCAGACTGACATCCTTCTCTTCAGCTTCAACAGAAACAGCCACCTTTGACTGCGTTGTCTTTCTACCTCCCCTTACAGATTTCACCACAGTTTCGGTTTGCTCTTCTGTCACAGGTAAATCTATGCTAGCATCTACAGTAGGTTGGTCAACCTCCTCAACCAAGATAGCCTTCTGCTGTTTGGCCTTTCGTCCTCTGCCAGATTTGACTGCAGGGGCTTCAGGTTCTTTAATATCATTTGCCACTGCCACAGTTTGTCCATCAACCATTTCATCATCCAAAGTTTGGTCCTTGACAGATTCTTGTTTAGCCTTCCTACCTCGTCCTGATTTTGCTGCAGATGTCAGTGGCTTCTCATCCACTGCAACAGTAGGAGTGCTTAAAACTTCATCTAATATCTGAGCTGGCTCAGTTTTTAGGTTTTCCTTTCTGGATGGCTTTCCCCTTCTAGCTCTAGTAGCAGGGATAGTCTCAGTAACTTCTGGTGCAACATCATTACTCTCACAAACAATTTCGAGTGTTTTCTCTATAAGTTCTTCTGAAGGTTGTCTATCTGATTTATCCATTTTCTTTCTCCTTCCAGTTTTCACAACAGGAGCTTGGACCACCTCTTCAGCTGTAGATCCATTAGGACCTTGTGGGACATCAGCACTGACATCATGAATAAGTTCAATTGCAGCATCATCTGATGAAGGTTTGCTTTCGGTCTTTTCCATCTTCCTTCTCCTTCCAGGTTTCACAACTGGTGTTTGCACTACCTCTTCAGTTGCAGATCCATCAGGAGCCTGTGGTACACTAGCATTTATCTCATAAACTGGTTCAATTGCAGCATCAACATCTGATGAAGGTTTGATTTCAGTTTTAGCTATCTTTCTTCTTCCAGGTTTCACCACGGGGACTTGAATTGGCACTTCAGTTTCAGGTACATCAGAGCAGTGTTGGTCACCAGTACTGACATCAACATCATCTTGTTTAGCTTTTCTTCCCTTCCTGGTTTTGGGAACTACAGGCAAGCATTCTGAGATCTCAATTTTCATGGAATCTGCTGGCACTTGGCTAGCCTCAATGTTCTTTTCTTGTTGGTCTTCATCATTTTGCTTAGTAATTCTACCACGAGCTGATTTTCTGACTGGGCTAGCAGTGATTTCAGGAACTTCAAGAACTCTCCTTCCTCTCCTTCCCTTGGCAGGGCTTAAAGGCTGTTGATCAGTCATTTTATACTCTTCAATTAATGACGATACAACTGGTGCTTTGGCCACTTCATTTTTATTTTTTTGTGCCACTCTTCCTCGACGGCCTTGCTGAACTTTGTTGGAAATTGAAGACTTCATTGGTTCTTCATTCTCTTGCACAGCAGTAGAAATGGTTGAGTTAGCTTCAACTGTTGCACTGGTATTAGCAGAGGTGCACACTTCTTCAGACTGCTCAATGTTTTTCTCATCTTTCAAAGAAAAACGGTCTTCAATGACTTCAACCGATGCAGATTCCTCATTAACCTGAGCTAGGAGTTTTTCTTTGGGAATGTTGGCCTCAATCTCTGTATCAGTGACAGATTCTACTGCTTTAGTTGTAAACATATGATCCACAGATTTTACAACTTCAATCTCCATGATTTCAACTGGACAGACATTTTCTTTGTCACTTTCCTTAATAAAATCTGCAGAATAAAACAGTGGTTTAGTTGAATTTAAGCATTCACTCGTGTTTCTTTTGAACAATGGAACAAAATGTACATAATTTCTAAAACTTTAGGGAATGAGAAAAAACAAAATAAAACAAATGTGCAATGAAACATCTGAACTTGCCTTCAGCTGGAATGACTGCAGAGTCACCGTCCATCACTGCAACAGTCTCTTTTACCTAAATATTAAATACATGATAATGGGTTAATTAAAAAAATACACTAGAGCAGAGGTGTCAAACTCAGTTCCTGAAGGGCCGTAGCTCTGCAGTTTTGTTCCAACACTAATTAAACACACTATCAAACTAATTGAGTCGTTTAGGCATCTTTGAAATCTTGAGGAAGTGTTAAAGCAGGGTTAAAAGTAAACTGTGCAAGTCTGTGGCCCTCCACAAACTGAGTTTGATACCCCTGCTCTAGACCATGTTTAGAACAATCAATTAATGTCCTGCACCACTATAAAACATTTAGTTTAAATGAGGGGACAAATACATCATGACAATAAACTATTATCTACAAATTAGATTGTTTAATAAGTGACCTTGAGATTTACCTCATTGGGAAGAGTCACAATTTCTTCTGTGCAGGTAGAGTTACTCTCTGGTGTTTCAATAAGCTCTTTAAGATCAGTAAAATCTTCTTCTGCCAGTGCTTCTTTAACTTTAGGTGTCTTCATTCTTCTGATTTCAGACTGACTGCTGACAGGTTCTCCTTTTTGCTTGGGGGACTTCTTTATAGGAGTCTGCATGAGCTCTTTTATACCCATTTGATCTTCAACTAGCTCTCCTTTGTGCTTGGGTGTTTTCATTAGTTGTTGAACACCAGTAAGATCCTCTTCAACTGGATTTCTCTTTTCTCTAGGAGTCTTCACCAATCTTTTCAGTCCAAACAGCTTCTCCACAGGTTTTCCCTTCACTTTCGGTGTTTTCATCAGTTCTTTCACACCAGTGAGGTCTTCCTGCTGCTCAGACTTTTCTTTAGGTGTTTGGGGTGTTTTCAGAAGCCTCTGAAGACCAGTTGCACATAAAACAGGGTGGCTTTTCTGTTTCGGAGTCTGCATCACTCTTTTCACTCCAACCATGTCTTCTACTGGAGCTCCTCTATATTTCGGGGTCTTTAGGAGTTCCTTAATACCTTCTAGACTTTCTTCCTGAGAAGGTTTACGGTCCTTGGGTGTCTTGAGAAGTTTTCCTCTCAAGTCCTCAATTGGTTCAGCTCTCTGTTTGGGTGTCTTCATCAGTCGCTTGACTCCAGTTAGGCACAAGGATTGAGCTGCTTTCTGTTTTGGGGTTTTAACTACCATTTCACAGGTAGCCTCCTCTTTCTCTGTTTGGTCATGAGATGGGATTTCTAGATCTGAAATGTTGTCTTTGCCACTTGTCTGACTTTCATCTTCCATTAAACTATCATCCTGGTTGTCCAGAAGAAGTCTCGTTACTGCCTCACTGTTGTATCTCCCACATTTGGCAGTGGAGGCAACACTTAAGGGAGATACAATCATTTCACCTGTGTGGGAAGTAAAAAAACAAAACAAATCAGTGACATCTAAACTCTGTACAATAGGTTACAAATAGCCAGAGCCGGACAGAATCTGCAGACATTTTTGCTCTTGCTGAACAGAATTTTGTAAAGTAAAAAAATAAAATGTATATTATTTAAAATGGGCAGATTTGTGTTGAATAATTTTAATTAAACCATACACATTTACATATAAGATAAAATTACAGAAATTAATATAAAAAATATATAAATTGAATGAATATATAAATCATGCCCAATGACAGAAATAAAACAGTTGCAATAATGAGTGAAAAAAAAAAACCTGCACGTTTCTCTGTGCAGATTCCATGTGGGCCTACTGATAACACAAGAATAAAATAATTACCCAATTCGTCTGGTGTTTTCATCACTGAACTCTCATCTGGAAGGACCTCTGGACCTTCATCATTGTTCTGGACAAGAAGTTTCTTAGACTTGCTGTTGGCTGGTGTCTTAAAAATGTCTGCAACACCTAAGACATATACAGCATTTAAAGTCTGAACTAATTCCTTACATAAACTGCTATATTCAACACTAAACAAACCTGTAAAATCCTCATCCATTTTCATGTCTTTCTTGGATAGTGCCACGTTGGGGACTATTTTAGGTGCAGCACCAACAAACTGGTTCGTTCTCATGTGGGCTTTGCCAACGACAATGGTTGCAGGAGATGCTGCATGGCCAGTGCTGACATCATTCTTAAGCCTCCGCAAAGGTGTCTGCATGGTTAATTAAATGCAGTTTGTAAGTTACAAGCTTTTCAGTAATTCGTTGAACAAATTATTAACCCAAACCAATAAAATCCACTTTATTTTACCTTTGGTTTTGGAGCAACAGTTCTCCTGACCACGTTGTTCTTTGTAGGTTTTTTGTTAGTTGCAACTTTTATTTGAGGTTTGGTCTGACCAAACTTCACAATATCAGCCCAAGAGGTCAACACTTAAAAAAAATATAAAAACAGACATTTATAATGAATAAATATACATAAATTTAGTCTTTAAAATAATAAAATATAAAAATAAAGTATCCATCCTTACCTTTAAGATTAGCCCGCGATGCTCCGCTGCGCCTTGAACGCATCACATTAAGCGCACTTTTAAGTGCACTCTTGGGAGTTTTTCTGCCAGGAGATTTCATGCTCTGCCTCTTTAACGGTATCTCTGGTGTTGCATATTTCTGAGGCACATCTAAAAACGCTTCAGCCTTCTCCTCCTGGTCCTGGACAGGTGATGGGGTACTGATGCGAGAGATTGAAAACCGCCCCTGCACTCTCGGTGTGCCAGTTAAAGATATGTCACCTGCAGCTTCAACTGCTGAAGTTGATGCTCTTCTAGCAGATGCAGGTGTCTTGGGCGTAGCAGGAGTTGGTGTAGATACCTTGGCTACAGTAGATGGTGATTTTTGCTTTGGTGATGGAGTTTTAGCCTTGGTAATAGGCGTTTTTTTGGCAGGTGATGGAGTCTTCACTGACCGTTTGGGTGAAGCTTTTTGGGCCCCTGTGGTGATTTCATCAAGTCGAACAGCCTAAAATAGACAAAATAAGCAAGTTAAAAAGGTTTGTAAGCAGGTTAGAAACATCAATGGTAACAAATATTAAACATTGGTAAACTAAACTTAAACGTTTTAAACATTACCAAAAGACCAATTGTGGATGCTCTTCGTAAAAGAGACTGGGATTTCTGGGAAGGTCCCAAACTGCGTCTTGGAGTTGCTCCACGGCGAAGGGGGGAATCGGGAGGCAGGCGTTTGTCAAAAAGCTCTGGGCTCAACTGACCACCAAAAGACACTCGCTTCCTCTTTGGTTGAGGGACAACCACTTTTGTGTGGGATTTAATACCATGAAGCTGCCCATTAATTGAAGTGTCAGCTTTAGGACAAAACAAATGAACTAATTATGATTGACAGCAGCAAACATTTTCTATATATCCCAAAATAGTTAACATCACAAAATGACAAATCCATAAAAGAGAAGAAATAATAATAAATAAAAAAACAGTGTCACCTTTGTTTTTGGAAGCTGATGTTGCAGCCTTATTCTCCTGCGGAACATCTTGGCCCTGAAACCTTTTGCCAGCATTTGACCTTGGAGATGTTCTGGGTGACATTTTCACTTCACTGTTTTTACCATTTGTGCCTGGAGTCTGAGGCTGGTTCTGATCCTGTGACCCACCACTTCGCCTTCCTTTAGGGGACTTGGGAGTATTCTCAGCTTGTGGCTCCAAGAGAATTTGCTTGACTACCTCACCAGCACTAAACTTATGTGGCGTTGTAGAGGGTGTTCTCTTATGGGAGACAGGAGTTGTACTTTTCTCTGTCATTGACGGGGTGTTACACCCTACAGACTGCACATCATCAGAAGATTTCTCTTCCAGATTTGCATTAGCTGAGCTCTGAGGAGTAGCTAGTACAGTAGCTTCTTCAAAATTGGATTTTGAGGACCTTCGCTTCTTGGCAGATGGCGTTGTTATCTGTTTAGGCGTACTTTTGACACCTGCAGAGGTAACATCTTCCAGATTTGTATTAAATGAGCTCTGAGGGGTTGTTGATTTAGTAGCATCATCAGAACTGGATTTTGAGGATCTTCGCTTCATGGTAGAAGGGGTTGTGAGCTGTTTAGGAGTACTCTTTGCATCTGCAGTGAGACTTTCCTCATAACGCTGAGACCTTGCAAGAGGTGTTTTGGGTTGCTCTGACCTCCATGGTGATTTAGCAACAAGGTCTTGTTTGACCATTTGGTAGAGCTCACAAAAAGGGGACATACTTTCCTTTTTAAGTTTGGCATCTTCTGGCTCTGCCTCGGCAGTTTGTTCCACAGTAGGTGGCAAGTTTGAACCATCTTTTAAACAAGTGTCTGCAAGCACATCATGACAGATGATGAGATTAAAGTGTAGCAAAAAGTAAAAAAAAAAAAAAATAATAATAATACATTACGAGGTGTGCTAACTCGTCAGGCGTGAAAATATATGCAACATTAATGCTAATGATTACTCGATGATCGATTAACTGTTGGGCCACATGGGGATAAGAATAATTATTAATTATGCACTAATTATTAATATGAACAAATTAATATGAATTTTAACATTAATCTAAAATAAGAATGTTAAGGATTGTTTATACAGAGCAGAAGCAGTGAACATGAGCAAGAAAAACTGCAATTTGGACATTTAAGACTTTAGCCATTTAAAAAAAAAAACAGATTTTACTACAGACATATTCATTAAAATTAATAACTTAACATTAAGGAACAGTAAGATACACAACCATTTTTTTAACAGGTCAATTTTAGGTTTTCTATGGCTTTATTCACTTTTCCTCTAATTTTATTTATTATTTTTCCCTAATATATTCACTGGAGTGTATTCATTTTTGCACTGTGATCTTAAATTACTTTGATAAATACTGCTACTACTGACAACCTGTCGGTCTTCTGAATGATCATGCTGTCTGTGTTTAGTTAAAATGCAGATGTTAATATGCAAGTATTAGACTTTGAATTACTGCTCATGCCCAAGGCCAGACGGAATCTGCAGACGTTTTTTGCTATTTCTGCGAAGAATTTTGGTAAAAATCTGCAGATTTCTGCAGAATTATTTTGGTAGTATCCAGCGGAGTATCATAACTAAAACCTTAATATATATAATAAAAAGTAATACATTAGTGAATAAAAACTGAATAAATTCAGATTTACATATTTACTCAAGTAAATAAACAGAATTAATGATAGGCTAAAAATCTGCAGAAATCTGCGGAATTCTGCGCGCAGATTCCGTGTGGGCCTACTCATGCCCAATAAAAAAATCATCTTATTTACATGTGTCAATTCTCTGTGTAAGTGAGACCCTCTTGTGTTCTCTGTTTGCAAATAGTAAAACATGAAGTTCTAGTTCAATCAGTGTTCAACCGGGTCCTTTTATGCTTAGTTTATAGTCTGATAAGAGTTTACGAAGTCTCAGATGTGCTGAGATTCTGATAAAGACTGTTCTATCAAGACAGAGCGAAACCTGTGTGCTTATTCTGTTTAAGTTTTAAATGTAGCATGTACCAAATTTATTCGAAACCAAAGTCCCTACAGTCTTTGTCTAAACTCAGTCAACAGGGAATGAATGAATTTAGGCAAATCGAAATTATTTATGAGCCTTCTGACTGATATGTTGATATTTATATCACTGCAATTACAATTAGACCCCCGCTCCTCCACTCCATTTTTCTTAATTTAGTTCAGGACGAGTCACGCGAATGACCTATTTCAAGGTGAAATTGACAAATTATGCCAAAAAGTGACAAGTTTACACCCCTGCATTACAGACAATAAAATTACATAAATGACCAACCAAAGGAATGCTCTGACTTCCTCTTCTCCACAGGCACAGGTGTGCCTTTTTCCTGCTGCTCTTGCAAAGCCTACAATAAAGAACCAAAATGTAACAACATAGTAACAAACTAGAAATTAAAAATACCCATCATCTGCTTGCAAGACTCGCATTAAGTACTCACCTGAACAGTTTTGTCTTTTCCAGACAGCCTCTTCTTCGGTGTCTTAGGAGGTGGGTACTCAAACCTGACATTGACAGGTTTGTAACATTAGATTATACTGACAGGGAATTTTTTATTATTACAAACATGAATGCATTATAAAAATGTACAAAATTAAAAAAAAAATAATAATAATCAAAAAATAAACTAACCTGAAAGAACGATCAATGATTGTTATTAAATCACCATGCTTTAAACGTTCTGACTGATTAAAGACTTGTCCATTTATACGTGTTGGGTTCACAGAGCTCAAATTGGTCAAAATGAGCTTGACAAAAGAGAGGAAACATTAAATTAATGACTGCTGTGGAAAATAGTTCTTTCATAATAAGGAAACTTACAATGTAACAACATTATTACCTCTTTGTTCTCATTCAGCTCAATTTTACAATGCTCTTTCGATACCTGCGGCAGCTGAATCCGAATATCACAGTCCATCTTCCTAAAAAGGAAAGGAGGTAAAAGAAGGTAAAAACCTTATACAAATTTAACGATTTTTAGTTTAACCATACAATAATTCAAATGTTTAAATAGGCTATTCTTTCAAAGCACGTTGCAATAATTGTGTTTTTGTAGACACCCTATTTCCTAGTCTTTGATTGCTAGAATAATTCAAAATCCTTTATTCCAGCATGATACAATTATGATCATGCATTACTATTACACCAGGCACATTTAAACCCTTCTTTGACATCGTTATCTTATTTGTACACACATTAAGACAAAACTAAATATTTAGCAAGAACACTGTAGCATAATTACATGAAAATTGAGGTAAATTGTTTTTGTAAAAAGTTAAATAAGTGTTATATTTGCACATTTGGACTTTCAGCTTCCAAGTATAATTTCGGAACAGTATTCTTTGGAAATACTATTAGTCAATAACTACTAAAGTTCAACATTGCTCACAGTCAATTAAATAGTGCTAATGTTGTTTTAAGTCATACTTGCATGCGGTTTCAGACTCAATATTCAATACTTAAGTGGCATGTCACAAACTGTCACTGGTCAAAAATGAACGAATGTAAAACAAACTTTACCCAAATTACATGAAGTGCATATGGTTTATGTAAATTCGCAATAGCGCATTCTGATTGGCTCAAGGGATTGACTACGTCAAATGACATCAACGAAAGACCGCCTGGCAAAGGAGTAAAGTTAGCGCACATGTACCAAAAAAGTTCTTTGTGTCACTTACCATTTAAACAAACGTTTACGTTTTAAATATTATACACTCTTACACACTTCATTTACAAATAGAGTAACATATTGGTAGCCTATTCTGATTGGCTCAAGGGATTGACTACGTCAAATGACATCAACGAAAGACCGCCTGGCAAAGGAGTAAAGTTAGCGCACATGTACCAAAAAAGTTCTTTGTGTCACTTACCATTTAAACAAACGTTTACGTTTTAAATATTATACACCCTCACACTCTTTATTTGCAAATAGTGTAACATATTAGTAGCCTTATTTAGTTACTTTCAAAGGTACCTCAATGTATATGACGTTAACATTACACGAATGTTGACATTTTTAGCAGTAATACAGCGAAGTAAACGTTAATGCAAGCCATGATGACTATAAAACGTGTTACTGACCTTCCGAAAAGACAGGACGCAGTGAGGGGGAATTCTGTGCCATCTCCTCCATTTCTCTTGATCACCACAATCTTTCCCAGCAAAGGCATATTAAAACTTACCTTGATTACCAAACAAAAGACAAGAGAAATAATACATAAGTTAACTGTTTGAGTTTTCATAGACATGACGTTAAATGGAGCATTTCTTGAACTTCCAGCACGCCGATCATAAATAACGTTACTAACAAAGAGCTTTAAATAAGCTTAGTTAATGCAGTTTCTATATAACGTTAATTATTATTGCATTAACCCGTGCATTTAAATACATAATGATCATAAAACATTTAAAAATATACATAATGTTCACAGGCAATTTACAACTTAAATGTCTATAGTCATGTTACGTTATTGATAGTTTCATTATTTATTTGGTTGTTTGGTAGCATTGCGTGTTACCTATTTACTACTTCTGTGAACTTAATTAAACATTTGCCAAAATATCCGTGGCCACACTGAATGAAAAATAAAGCTACCAGTTGCCGATCACGTTTAATTTGCTAAACAACTCGTCTCCCGGCAGCGCATTAACGTTTTGTGAAATAGAATTAGGAAGTAGCTAAATAGTAACGTTATCCGATGATTAAGCATGATTTTACCTGAGGTTCCGTAGATCAAAACAATAAAATATATTCCATCAATATCTCACTGATCGCTCCAGCCGTTACTAGCTGCTATTACTAGCACTAACATTAACAACACTGTCCACAGACACAAGAAGCAGCGCGTGTTGCCATCTCGTCTGACCATATAATATCCCTCCGCAAAAACAATAAAAACAACTTACAGTTATTTACTTAGATTAAAAAAAAATCTTATAAAGCATATAAAAATGCAATAGTATATACGATGTTCGAAAACAAAATTTAGCGTATACTACTTCAAAAAATTGAGGGACTACCTTCCTTGTCAAACTGCGGACGGATATGAGGCGGAGAACAGCTAATGTTTGAACACTATTCAAAATTCCGCGCGTAGGCTTCTAGTTGGTCAGAATCAACCATTGACATTTGTTGTAGCCAATAGAAGTTGGCGATGACGCAGAATGACGGTAAATGTGGCCAATGAAATCATGTTAAATGTGCAACCGCTCATTTAAACTACACATGACCCGCCCCAGATTGTTGGAGAAGACGGAATAAAGTAAAAGCTGAAACATACATAAAATAAAGTCAAATTTACTGGTTATTACAAAAGCCTACGTAAAATAATGATAGTTATTAATATGATGTAACTCATTAAATATAATACTTAATACTACTTAAATACTTATTTAAATATAATACTTGAGTATTCGTCAAACAAAATGACCTGCACGTTTTAACTGCATATATAATATTCATAATCAAAAGTGCAGTCCCTAAGATTTTTTTGACAAAGATCAACTGGCTCTATGCTGCTATCATAATTGTTTATGCATTCAAAATTATTGTAATCATTTTGGTTTTTATGTTTGTGCTGAGACATGAAACGTTAAGCTTGCTGTCAATGCCTGAAACTTTATCAATCAGTTTATTGGTTTGTGTAGTTAATGTATGTGAAATTATATCTTTGTCCATAGAGATAATTCATGTTTTTGAATAAACAGACACATTGAGACATTATTTTTCAAAATTTTAAATAATTTATTTTTTCGGATTAAAAAATTACCAGCAAAAGTGATCACACACTTTGAAAATAATGAATTATGATTATAATAATTATTTTTAGATGCCATCCACGCAAAACAGGCTAAAAATCACAACTCGTAAAACCCTTATAAAGCACATTTTTATCTAGCAGATACATTTACACAAGTATGCTAAATCATAAGTGATGTCCTTTTTTAACAGTCAATATTAAGGGAACATCCAGTTGTCCTTTTAGAAACAAGAAACTGAAATTAATGACAGATAATGCATATATCCCAAATCCCCACAAAACAATCTAAACATGCAGCAGACGCTGAGCAACTATTCTTTGTGGGAAAAAAAATGAATATGCAGGTTTAGCACCTTAGTATAGCACTTATCTTGAATCAGCATATGCCCTTGTCACATTCATTAAAAGACTGATCCAGATTCAGCATTATTTCTCTTAAGTCAGATGAACCCAAGGCATTGAAAACAGCATGTAAACAGTCTGAGTGTAAAATATAAACCATTTTGATCAATCTGTAAATAATTTTGATTTATTCTTCCATCATAGCCCATGCTTCTTCTGCTTTCATGTAGTATTGATTGGCCAGCCTGCCCTTCATGGCCTCCATTGCTGCGTCAGCTGCCTCAGTGAAAAGATCTCCTATAAAAGGTAAAGACATTATTACTCACACACACACGCATTCAATGCATTCAAAGAGTACACTTACTTTTGTGCATAATTACTGAAATTGGGATTCTGGTCCCCAATACACAAGGCACAGACATATTCTCACAGATAAATTCAGAGTTCTGTTTGCAGAAAATACAAAATTGTATAAAAACGATTTGAGTTTGTCACTTTTCGGGCCCTATCATACACCTGGCGCAATAAGGTGCAAGACATGTTTGGCGCGATGTGTTGCTATTTTCAGACGAGTGCAACCTTAATTTTCCCATTTTGCACGACATTTTTTAAATAGCAAATCCATTTTGCCACTTTGTGGACTCATGGGTGTTCCGGTCTATAAAGGAGGTGTGTTTTGGCGCATCGTTGGCACGTTGCTATTTTGAGGAACTGAAATAGACGGCAAAATAGACCAGCTGAAAGTTCAGCACAGAGGGTGTTATTTGTGCGCTTTAAATGCTTACACATTGCTTCATACACACAGGATGTAAAGCAATACGCAAATATCTTTATAAATGCAAAAGAATTAAATGATTAAAATACTACAAAAAATATTATTTTCTACATAAATATAAAAATCACTGCCTCCATGCTTTTTTCATCTCGGGGGGGCTTTTTCAGTTTATTCATGGCAACTTGCATTTGTATATTATTATTATTAGCAGTATTAGTTATTATATGTATATTTATATTTGTTTTATTAAAAACAAGTTTAGATTTGTCCAGCTGTTGGGTTTTGAAGATGTACGTATCACTATATGGGGCATAAGAATAGGTTTTTGACCTCACTTTGTTATTATTGTTCATTTATTCGTTTGCTGGTAAATTCAAACTGAATTTAGAAAAAGTTTTAAAACAAATCTTTGCGCTTTACAAACAAAATTAAATATGTAGGCTAATAAATGTCTTCAGTGGAGTGCATACAACACCGTTTCCTCATTCTATGAAAGTAAGGAAGTAAAGGGTAAAAGTAAAGAGAAAGTAAAGAGGCTTAGTGAGGAGACTCATTCTTATGCTGCAGATGGTCTGTTTTCTCGCTAGTGGAGCATTCTGTTTTTCCACTAAAGTGGCCATGTAAATAGCAAATGCGCAATGGCGATACGCAAATTTCTCTTAAAAAGAATGGGAGATGAGACTTAAATTGGTTTAATGCCCAATATGCTCAAAACACACCCATAACTTAATAAGATAATGAGCACAACACTGTTAGACCATGTGTCGGGGCGCAAACTATATTTTTCCGGTCTTAAAATACTAATGTGGATTCAGACACGCCCTTAATGCTTTTGCACCATGTGCTTTAGACTCTGCGCCTAGATAGTTAAAATAGAGCCCCTTATCTGCACTTTTTAAGATTATTTCACATTTTTACAATTTGAAAAAATATTGTTCACTGTTGTCATATATTTGTTGTTTTCCCACAACTTTATTAGTGATGGCGTGTACAAGAAATGTTGTATCCACAATACAAATTGTGTGCTTGTTTAAATCAAACCTAGCATACTGATGGAATCTGGTATTATGGGGCAGACAAATATTTGGCTCAACAGTTTATTAGCATCAACATACCATCAGAACTGAATGTTTCAATCCTAAATACAAAAAACACAATAAATATCACCCAGTCTATCATTCAAGACAAAGCCTTTTGGTGGAAACTTTTTTTATTAAAGCCCATGTACAAAATCTGATTTCCTATGTGTTCTGTTCCCTATATACTGGATTAATTTGACTTGTCTGAATTATAAATTTTATTAAGAAATATATCATTTAGATTTGTCACTAAAAAAGAGTTCGATTAGTTTATATTCCATTCTTTAATTGCAGATTCAAAAATCTGGTGGGACAGTTATTATACTTTCCAGTATTAAATCTTCAGTATAATGCTGCACATTTTTATTGTACATAATGTATATTAAAGGCAGCAAGGTGGCTCAGTGGTTAGCACTGTTGCCTCACAACAAGAAGGTCACTGGTCGAGTCCCAGCTGGGCCAGCTGTCACTTCTGTGTGGAGGTTGCATGTTCTTCCCGTGTTCGCGAGGGTTTCCTGTGAATGAGTGTGTATGGGCGTTTCCCAATACTGGGTTGTGGCTGGAAGGGCATTCGCTGCGTGATACATATGATGGAATAGTTGGCGGTTCATTCCGCTGTGGCGACCCGTGATAAATAAATGACTAAGCTGAAGAAGAAAAAAATTAATGATAATGTCTATTTAAAAAATAAATAAATATAAAATTCAAAATTTACATTGTTTTTTGGTTTCTTTGATTATTTGTTTTATCATCATTTGGAAGACGAGCTGGGTAACATCATCTGTCGAATGATTATATGGAATTGTACCTCTGATTTTCTGCAGCAGAACCACTGTCACTGTGTTCATGACTGCAGCCTGAGATTCGCTCACCTGCTCTTTGAGGGTCTGCATCCAGGTTGTTTCCACCCTCCTGGTACATCTCAGCCAGACGTGCCAGCAGAAGGTATCGTGGCTCATCCTGCATCCCGTCAAACTCTCCACCCTCGTCATAGTCTGTCATCTTTAGGGCGGAGTCATACCAGTGCACAGCTTCTGTCCAGTCCATAGCCCTGTGATTCAAATTCAGGTTTGAGGGGTCTCATATGAAAGATATTTTTGGAATAATGTTATGATATACTATATGACAAAATACTTGTTATTATATAAATTTACCAATGAAATGATTTGTTAGCAGGGCCACATTACTTACACTATCTATATTAAATCACATTTCTATATTAAATTTCACAAAACCAAAACCATACAAAGACATTTTTGCTTTCATAACAGCCTTTTATGCTTATTAAGATCTGCAAATTCAAATAAAAAATTACATCTTGCATAAAATCCTTGTTATCGATGCACACCAAAATCAGAAACTTCTTTCTTTATTTAATTTTCTTCCATTTTAGTTCTGGAATGACATGAAACTACACTAAACTACACTACAATCATCTTAAAGTACAATGTGTGTAAACAGAGCAATAACAGAGGCCAGATACACTAGAGACAGAGCACTGGGCTGGCAGCTCAGTACACATGTTCAGTGGCGTAGAGGGCGGGCCCGCAGGGCACGTACCGCGGGGGGGCCCCGCGTAATTAGGGGGCCCCGCGTCGTTCCGATTATCAATAATTCAAAATCCGGCAACCACCTTAATTAAACCCCTGGGAACAACTGTGGTCGGAACCAAAGTTCACAGGTCTGTGTTCTCTGAACTCCTCTCAAGCGATGGACTACTTCATTCTGATTGCTGCCGAACCGTATCATAGCTCATTACCATAAAGTTGACTTGATTTCAAGTCCTCCTCGACGCCCACACAGGAGAAGACGCGCCGCGCTGCTCCTCGCTATCGGTTCTCATTGAAAATGAATGACTTCCGGCTACTTTGATGCTCTCGCCGCTTGTTTGTGAACGCTAGCCCACGTCGTTGCTCCACCCCACCCCCCATTCCCGCTCCTTAGTTTGTCATCGCTCCTCAGTTTGTGAAGGCTTCCCCGCGTTGTCACTCTACCCTGGCCCCTTTCCCGCTCCTCAATTTATGATCGCTTGATCTTGCGTTGTTGCTCCACCGACTCTCACCGTCCCCTCAGTTTGTGATCTTCCTTCTGATATTTTCTTTAGCTACGCCTGTGCTTTGTTTCAAATAGAGGAAGTTGGATGCGGTCATACCAAGGTATCAGTGCACAGTTCTCACAAAGAAGCAACTTATATTAGCACTGAAAAAAGATTACAAAAGTATTCTCACAGTTTGACTAACTCACTTTGCTTTGGCTTAGTTCCTGATTTATTCAACCCAGGCTCATTCTGAAAACATAGTCCCGTGGACGTTTTTGGAGACTGTGAAATACGTCCCAGGAGGTATATATTTTTGCTGTTTTTGTTTTCACGAATCCGCGAGAGGCCGATGTGTGTGCTTTTTCGTATCTCGAATGTCTCTCGCGAGTGCCGTTTGCGCCCGCGCTGTTCTCGGGTCAAACAACCAGAGGCCGCTGTCTGACTGACTGAATGATTGACTGTGCGACCAGTGCGGGACTACGTTTTCAGAATGAGCTTGGGTTGGATTTATCAAACTTGACCACAGCTGAATGAACCTCCAATTACTCTGGTGTATTTGTTATGCAGCGGAAACTAACTCATGCACCACCAGTGTTGGGAAAACTCTTGTAGCTTTGACTGAAGCACTGAAGACAGTGGAACCTTTTAACAATGTTTTCCTTTCTGGACTTTGAACATCTCGTTGCTGCCTATGAAGGATGAGGGAGCTCTCATATTTCATCCAAATTATCTTAATTTCTGTTCCAAGAATATTGTAAGAAAGATAATTAAACCGTATTGGTAAATAGAGTCATAAGTAGAGTTTTGTTAAAAGTTTAAATGAGATTGATTGCCGGTGATTCGATGAGTGTTGGCCCGATTGGGTAGCTTTACATTGACATAGGAAATTAAGACCCATTTAAAATGATTTAAGTAAATATTTCAGTAAATTAAGACGTTTTAAGACCCTTCGGAGATACTGCACACATATAAACAATTGATCATTGTGTTTCTGACCTATCAGAAGGGAGCTTCAGACCAGTGTCGAATGCTCGTGCCACCAGAATCATGCTCGGCCGATCTCCTGCCTCGGCAGCCTGCAGCAGGAAGCGAAAACCTTTCTGGCTGTTTTCCTCAGACGGCTGAGATGAAACAAACACAGGCATGGCAGAAGAAGTATAAGTAGGGCAGAGACATAAAACAAAGTGTCAACAAACATTAGTCAATTAGCAACACAAATCACCTCTAATTCAATCTCTGGTAGAATGTGATGTGGCAGCTGAAGGTAACACTGGCCAAGAGCAACGATAGCCTCCAGTTCTCCACACATGGCTGCTGTTTCCAGATGATACATTGCAGAAATCTGGTCCCATGGTTCATCCTTCTCACAGAAGCGTCCGGCCTCGTGGTAGCGGACCATAGCTAGATGAACCTGAAACACAAAAATAAGAAAAAGAAACTTTCATGTATTCCTTCCAAACTTAAAAGATTTTCGAACATTTCACCTGTGTATCCTTCTATTGTAATCTCATTGTATACTAGGGCGGTCGTATCGAAATTGGGATTTGGACATGTGCGATTTCTAAATCGCCTTACAGTACAATTTTTCCGCAGTATGGTTTTTGAAACAATTATGACGCAGTGCACCTGAACAGATCGCGAGGAGACTGTATAGCCTGCGAATACAGGGATGAATTCAGCACAGGAAGACTTGGTGCCAAAAAAGTCAACATCTGTAGTGTGGGATTGAGTTACTTTGGATAAAGGAAGGCTGAAGTATTGCAGAACCAGGTCATTTGTTTGTCAGCCACTGCGTCTAACTACATGTGAAAATCGTGACCGCGTCGCTGCCTTCAGCATTTTAAAAATGCTTTGTAGTTACTCCTTTGTCATTGTTTGGTGACCATCAACTGTTTTCTCAGAGGATGACAAACAAACAAAAAAATAGCTGCAGCTCCAATACAAGTTTTATATATAGAGAGAATTAAAAAGCACTCGGTGTTCGGGTGTTCTGTGTTTGTCTGAAGTAACCAAAATGTTTATATTCCATACAAAGTATGAAGATGATCGGTCAGCTCTTGTTACGGGACTTGCTGTGCAGCTTTCTGAAAAGTTCAAATTACAATTGTCAGAAAAGAGATGTTTTTTAGCTAGGTGCACCTGGCATACACGCGCTCTCACACACACACATTTGTTTTGCTATAGGTCTGTTCTAGAGGCAATTTGTCACAGCTTCACTAGGTGATTTTTATTTTATTTTCTGTCTGTTTTAGAGACATGTTACAGGCCTTTGATACAGATCTAATTGCTTGTCTTTCGAAATATGTTTCAGATTCACACAACACAGATTCAGTCTGTCTGTGACAAAATTGTGATTGAAATCGAAATCACAATAGTGTTCAAGAAAATCATGATAGGTTTCATTTGCCCATATCCCACAGCCCTACTGTACACTACAAAAGTACAAGTAATAGTTACACTTACAATAAAGACAAAAAATCCCCATTGGGAATAATTTTTTTTCTTTAAATGTTTGCCACCAAGTTTGACTTATGAGGTAAATGTATGCTTTTCCTGCTTTTTAGCACTCAAGACTCAAGTCCAATATATATATATATATGTGTGTGTGTGTACAGGAAAGGATTTCATATACATATATGGTTCATATACATGTTTTTTTCATACATTTATATTTAAATGAACATATAAATACGTGCTGCATGTTTTTCCCTAAATATAAAATTTGCAAATCAGCACTCCAGTCAGGTAAAGTCATGTCACACTTATTTATACAGCCTTTTAATACAGTCTGCTTTGACATGTTACTGTATTAAAAATAATAATAAAAAAACAGTTTCAGTTTTGCTTTTAATTATAATTTCATTTTAAACAACTTCATTCTTACAAGTTCTGTTTGTGTTTTGATGTGCCTGTCTGTCCTCAATTCACCAAACACGGACGATTTCCACCTTTCTAATTTTCGTTTAAATATCACCACAGAACAAAGGTAGCTGAAGGTGTTTTCCTGCCAAATAAACTTTTAGGGGAAAATTTCTTTGCCAGGCTATTTATACTCCTCACTAACTTCATTGTCTCCTGATTATGTTTGATATGATGTGATGTCACACCAGTTCAATCTTCGAATTGGATATAAGTACATTAGAACCATAAAATGTTCAAGTATTTGTTTTGTGGAAACAGAGGGAATGAAGGAACATAAATATTGAGATGCAAATTACATGATGGATGCAAAATGTCAGTGAAAACAGTTGTATTGTGTCGTAGGTTTCATTAACATATGATAAGCAATAAACAAAAGCCTTACAGGTTTGAAATGTCATTAGCTTAAGTAAATGATGACATGGGTGAACAAGTTAAGTTTGCATCAAAAGTCAAGTATAAAAATGTTGTTACTTGTCAGTAACAGTAACAGGTTCTTAAATTCATTCATTTTCTTTTTGGCTTAGTCCCTTTATTAATCTGGGGTCGCCACAGCAGAATGAACCGCCAACTTATCCAGTTTTACGCAGCGGATGCTCTTTCAGCGGCAACCCGTAACTGGGAAAAGGATCTTAAATATGTGACGTAATATATTACCTTTCCTAGGATGGATTTTCCAATTTTCTTTTCGAGAAGCAGAGCGTTAAGTCTCTCCACCTCCACTGCCACACAGGAGGGTCTGTGTATGTGAGAGCGAGATGAATGGTAGAAACACCACTTCTCTTCTGTCAGCTGAGAGATAGAACAAAAACGGCATGTTATAAAGTTATAAAGATAATACACCACTGACTCTTTGAACTGCTCCTATGTCCATGCTTTTTATCCACTACTGGCAAAACCAGGTTAAAAAAAAATAGATAATTTTTTGATTGGCTTAAAAGTGCAGTATGTAATTTTGTAATTATGTAATTTTGCAGTATGTAACATATTCAAAACAAACAAGGGTGTAGTTGTATGATACAGTGACTCAGTTTGTAATCATGGGACTTGTCATTTTCATTACATTCAATCATTAAGTATGAACAAAGCCATAAAAAACAAGAGCAATTGATAATGAGAGAAGACAAATTTCACAACATATCTAATAAAATGCACAATATATTTAAGCATCTTTGATGTTTTCCTATTTTCTATCAAACCAAATCAGAAATCAAGGTTGTGTGACATCATTTAAATTTCCTATTCCTCTGGATTTGAACATTCTTTGAAACATTTGTAAAAATATAAGTCCATAAATCAGCAAAATACATACTGATATATGAATATGTAACACTGCTCTTGTGGTTTTTGAACAATTTTATGAAAAAATCTCAAGCTGCCTTTCCACTGCACACGACATTCAGACCTGCCCTCAGAATACGCCCCCTTGTGGCAGTTGTACATAATATTCGGTTTTGTCGTGCACCATGGGAAGCTGATTCTCGTGGTGGTGTACGAAATAAAGGAGTGCGAAAGCAAGAGGCTTTATTCTCTGTATGTTCACAATGATTGAATAAATGAATACTAGAAACTCATCATAGACTGCTAAAAATTTTGGAGGGAATGTGAAGACAAGATTAAAAATATTAGTATTTTTTATTACTCATTAATGAATAGAATAAAAAAAATGTAATTAAATTTAGACTTCTTTCTGATTCGAAAAACTACTATTTCTCATTTCACGAGCACGGACCTGCTTGGACCACACTGGAATACATCACATCCGGTCGGCCTGTTGCATACTGTCTAGTCGCAGGAGTTCAAATATTTTAATGGATCCGCAGCTCAAATCAGATCGGAATTTTCCGCATACGGAGATGATCGGAGCGTCACGCAGCTCCCGGATTACTCTCTGTTTGAAATCAATGGCTTCCAGTCTTTGTCGTGTGAAGTTGAAAGGCGGCTTTAAGCCTTTAAAACGTTCCCCAAAATCCTAACATACAGAGACCTCAATAACATCTTTAAAAAACAATTTAAAGAGAAAACTATAGCAACATTTTAAATCTTCAAATATTAATGGTTAAAAAACATGCATGCAAGAAATCACAAGCAGGGTTCCAACATAAATATTGACTAAAATCAACTTATTAGTTATTACTCGGGTTTACTATATCTAATACTTTAGAAAAATCACTCACAAGCAACAAATGCAAGTCAATGAAATGTTCGTGCCATTAAGAATCTCAGCTTTAAAATTCCCTGACATTGAAAGGTTTACCATGAGCAAGGGAACCCTGCATATGGGATTAAAGTATAAGAAAGGAAAGCTAGCCACTGATGATCGGATAAAAGTGACATGAGGTAAATAGGGGAGAGTTTGGATGAAAGAAGATGAAAGCTGAGAAGGTTTAGAGGTTTAGATAAAAGGTGGATCACAAGAAGACACCACTCTACATCTATGTTCTATGAGAGGGATTAGGAATCAATGGGTGATTCTATGATGATTAGATGAAGTGAGTTTATCAATGGTATTGTAGTTACCCGCCGGACACTGTCCTCATCCGATTCTGAGTAATGTCTGTTGTAGATGGGACGCCCCTAAATAATGATGTAAAAACCTACCATCACATATCTCAGGAGCCAACAAGGATTTACTGCGTCATTTCACGTTATATTTAGGCAAAGCACACAACAAGAGGACATTTATAATGCAATCGAAGGGAAACTTTGTTGCAGAGTAACAACCAAAACAAGCAAGCATTACTGCATTTTTTCCATAGCATATTTCAGAAATGACAAAACAATAGTTACTCAATTCAGTAATTGAATGAATTTTGTTGTACCTGACCATGATGTTCGACTGGGTCTCCTTCACTGCGTTTCTCACTTGGGTAACCACTGTCTCCTCCATTTTCAGAGTCCTGTGAGGTACATTTGAGTGTCCAAATCAGCTAAAATCAACCTTTTAATCAATTAGCTTTGTAAACAGTAGATCTAGGATGAAAATAATAATAATTTTGTGGCAAAAATACCAACAAAAATGCAAGATAGGCTAAACTATCTTGGCTTTTAATTCAAGAGTTGCTAGATGCTAATAGCAGGTTTGGCATGCTGTCCTGGGAGAGAACCCTGAACTGAGATAATTCAGCTCAGGGCTCCCACCTGGTCAATAAGCATATGAGGGGGTCCGAGATCAGGTAGGTCTAGAGAGCTCCCCCTAGTAAAGGAAGGAAAAGGAGGAGGGGTGGAAGGGGGGTGTAGTGGCACACCTTTCGTGCACATTCTTATGTATCACCTTTTGCAGTTTCTATTCCAACAACCAGTATTTGAAAAAACGCGAATAAGACCGAATCTTCTTTAAAAAAGGTTTACTAAAGAAATGCAAACAAAAAGTTACAATAGACTCGATCAGGCTCGGTCAAAAATTTGTGTTGCTTCCAACACCCATAACTGCAATCTGCCTTAAACGTATGAACTAATGACCTTATAACGTATTACTGTCAGAAGCCAAAATACCAAAGTAAAGGTTTTTAAATTGTATCAATTACTAAATTATGCATTTTAGAGTTTACAATTACAATTAATTCTAATTATATGTAAATATCAATTTTCATCATGTTTTAACTTTTTTAACTAAATTATTATCACAAAAGAATTATGCATTAATGGCTCTTAAAGGGGGATTCTTCCAAAATGAAGATAGGGTAGTAGGGCGAATTCAGTGTATTTATCGTACGCTTGAATCAATCTGATTGGATTATTACTGATTACGAATGAGAGGCCATCTGCGATCAATCATATTATGTGATCTTCTTGAAATTAGTTTGTAAAACTTCACTTTAAATGAAAATTAAAAGTAATTTATGAGTATTAATTAAATATAATTCATTTAGATCTGTGAATCTGATTATAGGTTTCTCTTAGAACCAGAACCAAATAATCAGAGGTGTTTAGAATAGTCATTTAGTGCAATGGCGTATATGCACACGAACTTTTAATTTCAGCCAGCCAGCTCCAGGGCTTTCGGTGAATTGTCATCCCATACAAAATAGCCGCATTTAAGATCTTATTTCTTTAAAAATCAGCAATATTCACTGCCTGGTTGAGATAACGTGGGTATCAGACCAAACAAGAAGCTCTGCATTAAATTATATTTTCACAAGCCATATCTTTAAAATATGGAAATTAATTTTACCTCAGTATTTTCGATGGAATTTCTGCACTAGCATGCAGCTAATGAAGGTGCCAGCGTTTACCCGGTCTTACGTCTTTTTTTACACTTTAACAGTCAAATGGATGTGTAAGTCTATTTAACTGATTATATTTGAATTACATTACAACATCGAGGCTGTAAAAGGAACCGTATGAACTTGAAATTAGTCACATAAAGCTCTTACCGGAAGTTCAGTATTGGCAGACAAACACTAGCTTTGCATATAGCCCATGTAATGCAAAACTGATTAAGTGCAATAAAATATACTGACCCTAATATTTTCTGTACATAAATATTCTTCTTCAGAGACTGACCTGTTGTTCTGTGTTCTGTGATCGGTGTGTTTCATTCATTTCATTCATAAATGACCAGCCTGTAAAGAAGCATAAATCGAGAGACATAAGCAGGAGAAAAGAATATGAATAAAAGCAGAATTGTACCAAAATAAAACAGTACTAAAACTGTACAGTATCAAAGAGAAAACTCTATATTTGAGCTAGAATGCACTTACAGGTAATCAGATAAAATCACAAACTGTGTTACAGTTTCATTTGTCCACATGAACTGATGTATTCATTTACAGAACATGTAGTACGACCAATCAGGGTGATTTTAATACCTTTAACACTTTTGTTGACATAGTTTCCAGTCAAAATGTTATTTTATGAAAATGACAGTTTATAATTTGTATTTAATTATAATTTAAGTGCTTGTAATAATTATCAAAGCAATGTCAGTGCCGTCTAACTAATACTCATGTGCTAAGCCATATAGTCAGCAGTGTGTCACACTCTGGGGGAACAGATTTCAGCATTAGCCTCCATAGTTACCCTTTAATTGTCATTTCTGTGGGGACGTTTGAGACAAACGAAGCTATATTTAAATGTCACGCAGCTGCTGACGTACAAAAATAAAAGAGCATCCCTTATAATTTTTACTACTTCTTTATCGATATTTGTGTCAAATTAAGATGTCTTTTTGTTTTACCCCTTTAATAAATTTGTAATTATATTACCATCATAAAAAGCCAGCCTGACACCTATCTCAGACAGCTGACAACAAGTGGAGGTACTTCCAGTACTTCTAATAAATTTAGTTGAAGTGTTTCCATTTGGTTGCGACATATAGCACAAGTAAACAGTAAATGCATGACGTCAAAAAATATGTATACATTTAAAATTATAATAAATGAAAAATATATTATGTATAGTTGTAAGTACAGTCTATAAAGTAATTCATTTAGTTGTTTTTTTTTTCAAAGAATGTTTAAATCCAGAGAAATAAGCCATTTCAACTAGTAACACAGACACGTGTCCTGTGTGGCCATGCTATAGACATCACACACGCTGGATTTGGTTTTATGGAAAACAGGGAAACACCAGAGATGCTTTATATTCTCTGAATTTTAAAAGACTGCACAGAGCAGCTTATAACAGAAAATTAATGTGTCTCTTATGAAAAAACAGCACTGATTTTTCTCCACATGATCATAAACTGCTATATGTGTGTGCTAGCGCGAGCCTCCGCTAAATACGCCCTTACAACCAAAAACTGTAAAGGCTTTTATATTTGATGAGCTCACCGGAAATATGAGCATTTCTTATGTGAGATTGTCAATGGTGCAGACGAATATCTAATATCAGTACTGATAGCAGAAACGTTTATGTCAGAGATTATAGATACTTTGATTTTTGATTTTTAGATACTTTGACTTTTACAATGTAGCACCGATACCGATAAAGTACCGATTTCGGTACCCATCCCTAGTTATATTTTGTTGTGCACTTTAAGCAGTGACACAGTCAAAATCTGTTATTAGAGAAATGCTAACAGCAATGTTTTGGTCAGTGATTTCAGTACTTCAGAATTAATTTGGCAGGCGACATTTTGGTGTACTTCTATTGATCTTTTTATGGATTAAGAAATTTTTATTAGCTTTTTTATAACTCATCCCACAATGTGACGCCTGTCATCACATTGTCTTTCTTACTTTAGAAAACATATGTTCAAACATTTCAGTCCTATTCAAGTAGGCTACAGCTGTTTTCTTGTGATTTACATCTGAGTGACCTGACTTGCTCTTATGGGAATAAGGTATCTCTGAGTGCATACACACATATAACTGCACTAGTGTAGTATTACCCATGGGTGAGCGGCCTACAGAGACTCCCATGCTAAGTGGTGAACAGGGAATCGAGTCCGTGTCACTGCTTTCATCCACTGAGGAAGTCTCAGAGAGCCGGGACAGGAGAACAGGCATGTGTCCGAGAGAGGTGGTCCTCACCCTGGGCGAACCGCACTGCTCTTCAAACCCCCGCAGAACAGTCTTGGCTGACTGCTATTTACAAACAAGAATTAATTGACAAACCTACAGAAATGTGTGTTTCAATTATTCAACTGTAACACAATTGCAAGGATTTTATTGAGGTGATCTGGGGTGCGTTTCCCAAAACCACTGTTAGTCGACTAAGATTAGTTTTAAGTTATTACAAACATAGTTCAGGAATTCTGTGTTTGCTGAATTCTAATGAACATCAGCAAACGTCACAGTTCTGTGTGGGTAAAATTGCACCTCTAGAGCTATAGTTAGAAAGGTTTCTGGATGTAGATATATCTATTCAACATTATCCCCCCTTTTCCTACTCTATTCCAACACGTCACCATTCATTCTGAGTGATTCTGAAAGCTTAAAGTTGTCTTGTTTACATTTTACATAATTTGCTCCCAAAGTCGTTTTAGCACACTTGAGTTTTACTGATCTTCAGACTGACAGGACAGCTGTTCTCCCTTCTAAGTGCACTCCAAAAATATTTGTGCTATTTTGAACACAGCCTGAAGAAAGGTGACTTGTATGATGTGCAGGCAAAAATCTGTTACGTTTACAAAGTTTGGAAAAACAAAACATTTGTATCTGTACTGTACAAAGATGTAACATTTCTGCAGTATTTGACTATGATGTCAAACAAATAAGCAATAATAACACATAACTTGATTTATTACAGTTGGATTTATTTATTACTGCTTTTACACATAACTGGATTTGTAATAATAAGTAAATAATGTGGCGGTTCATTCCGCTGTGGCGACCCCTGGATTAATAAAGAGACTAAGCCGACAAGAAAATTAATGAATGAGTAAATAATCTAATTATTAAATAAAATCCTTTTTAATATTTTTAATCCAATTATAAGTTATAGTGAGACATATGGATTGTACAGAAGTTTTACATTTCAACTACTGTGGTTCAAACAATGAATGCTGCTTCATTCTTTGGTAGTTCAGCCATGAATTTTTTGGTTATATGGGAAACACACCCCTGATCAGGTCAGTTGTTCTTGTGATATAAAAAAATGAATAATTATTTGTTACAAGATAAATTATTGTAGTTTAATATTTAATATGATCTATTAAATTCACCAAAACATGAACAGTCAGTGATTAATTACTTACCCTTGTGTTGTTCTAAATACAAATTTAGATATTTTGCAGATTTACTATGGGCCATTTGATGTGTTTCTAAAAACAAGCAAAATAATCTGCCAATGGGGTAAACAAATTAATGTTGTTTTTACTTTTGACGTAAAATTATTTTGCCCACCCCATTGGCAGATTATTTTGCTTGTTTTAAGGAAAAACTCACTTATTATTGGCATATTGTTTTTCAAAACAAGACAATATGTTTTGCTTGTCTAGTAAATTCTTCTTGATTTAGGAATTTTCAGATATTTGTAAGTAAGAAAAGCATTTTTTGCAGTATAAGTGGTTCCAAACTTTTTCGAGTTTCTTCATTCTCTGGAACAATACAGAAAATATTTTGAAGAAAGCTGAAAACCTGTAATCTTTGACATCTTTGCATAGTAGGACAAACAAAAACTATGAAAGTCAAAGGTTACACGTTTGCAGCTTTCTTTAAAATAGCTTATTTTGTGTTCACCAAAAGAAAGAAACTCAAACCAGTTTGTGACAAGTGAAGGGAGAGTAAATGATGACAGGATTTTTGTTTTGGGTCAATTATCCTTTTAATTTGTTTTCCAAAGATGAACGAAGGTCTCCGGGGTTTGGAACAATGAGGGTGAGTAATTGATAACTGAATTTTCATTGTTTGGGATGGATATTATTTTTATTAAAATATATTTTTTAGATTGTCTATTAAGTGCTGCACGGATATGTAGTTTTGCAGGCCAAAACCTGAAAACAAATTAGCATTTCAGCATTTACTATAATAAAGTCAATTTGAAGAAATGCCTTAAATTAAATTTAAAATTTCTCCAAAAAAAGTGACTACAGTGACAAGTAAACTTATCTACTTGCTAGTCTTCTTTACACAGTTTCATAACATTTGAAAACTAAAAACTATTTTAGCTCGAGCTTTCACAAACCTGTTTTAAATGAAGAACAAAAAAGTTGAATTTGCTAAATTAACGTCACGCAGGGGAGATTCTAGGGTTTTAATTTACTACTTTTAGTCCCCTAAAATCAGCCTAGCGACGCTCATTATGTATAAGAATCATACAAGATTATTCTAAACATTTATTGGGCACAGAGTTTATGTGCAATTCAAGTGACAGTAAAACACTGATAAGAGCTGGGGTCATTTCAGCACTACAAGTGACCTACAAAAATACACAATCACTACAGCACTGTATAAATATAGCACAGTCTGTCCCTATTGTTTGGTTTCATGAAATGCTCCAGATTTCTTACTCTACCCCTAAGTCATGCTACCATCAAGCAAGTACAAACCAGCAGTTTGTTGGTGCAGTCCAGTTGTGCAATTTCAGCAGGGGACAAGTCAAAGCGAGTCAGGCCCATGCTTCTACAGATCTTATTACACAGGTGAGAGTGGAAGAAAAGAGCCATGCCACGGACACCTGTAGAAACACACAGGAGAAAATTCTTCATTCATAATTACGTTTTTTTTTTTTCCTTCAGCCACAAAATAAAACTGTATTTGTAATCTATTAATGTATCAAATGTACATAATAACCAACACTCAAAAAGACATTTAGATATAATACAGTTTATATATTAATAGATGCAATTATGAAGTGATAATAATGTCTCTATTCATATTCTTTGTTGAAAACGAATCATCTAAATTATAGCTATAATTATATCTTGAACACCCTCAAGTAGTTCAATGCCTTTATGAGGTTCCATTTCTGTTAAACACAAAAGAAGATATTTTGAAAAATGTTAGAAACCTGTAACCATTAACTTCCATAGGAGGAACAACAAATACAATGAAAGTCAATGGTTACAGGTTTCCAACATTTTTCAAAACATCTTTTTTTTGTGTTCAACAGAAAAACAAACACATTTGTAAAGATTTGAAACCACTTGAGGGTGAGTAAATAATGAGTACATTTTCATTTTGGGATGAAATATTCCTTTAAAACAATGCTTGGAGCTAGAGAAAAAATCTGGATGTTGATAAATACCAAGGTTGCCATCTCCAAAGTCAGTCCCTTTCGAAGTGTGGATTTGAGGGTCCGTGTAAAGATCACCAACACCCTGAATGTCCACCACTATCAGCTGGTGTCCAGAGCGCTCAAATGTGAAATGGCTAAATGCCTAAAAAAACAACAACACTGGCATTAAATAATCTTACGCCATCATTTCATTGGTGTGATTTTTAAAGCAACACTCCTTTAATCTTTACTTTTTAACATTTTTAATCTAGGTCAGCTTAGCATAAAGACTTTGATCATTTTCCTATTTAACGCTTGACTCTTCTGTAGTTACATCATGTATTAAGACTGAAAATTAAAGTTGCCATTTTCTAGGCAGATGCAGCTAGGAACTATACTATCATTTCAGCGTATTAATCAAAGAATTTGCTGTTGTTTGATGGCTATACAGCAGGCTCAAAGATATTAGGAAGTGCTCATGTTTTAAATAGGAAAATGATCAAAATCTTTTTTGATTTTTTGGGAGAGATGCTAACGCACTACTCCGTTTCAATGATTTATGCTAAGCTAAGCTAATATTGCTTCTCTCAGACCTGGAAATGGGATGAATAATATTGCTCAACAATCTCAAAATTAGCCTATTTACAAAATACCAGTGGAGTGTTCCTTTAATATATCCCTGTCAATGTACCTGTGGAGTGAGCCGTATGTTATCGTCCCTCACAAAACCAGAGTTGGAGTTGTACTTTGTGTATTTCCCCTCAATGTAGTGCTCCAAGTGAAACAAAGGGCTGCCTGGTCGCGTGGTCATTTCCACGACACACATCTGCATGATGTCCACCTAAGAATGACATGATACATTTTTGTGCAGAATTCACATGTGGTATGACTGTTTAAATCATCTGTGAGTGGTTAAACTTGGTTTAAGTTTACTTGTCTGATAAACAGAAAGTACACCCCACCTGTTTGGGAGGCCTGTGGCGATTGAACTCCTCGCCCCACAATTTAGCCTCCATCTGTAACCTCACATCCTCAAAGTAAACACTTCTATCCACCGTCTCCATGTATCTCTTAGCCACATAGTTTGAGGCTGATTTCCAGTTGTGGCTGTGGGAAAAGTTTGATAACTTCTTCCTGTTAAAAAAAGCGAGAAGAAAGCTCTTAAAACCAACACAGGCTTATTCTGAAAACGTACAGCTATTTACATTTCTGGAGACCACCAAAATACATCCCATGAGGTGTTTTTTTGCACCTTTTTTTTTTTTTGGTTTTGGAGTTTTCATAAATGCACCAGAGGACATTGTGTACGCTTTTCGAAATCACTAATTTCTCTTTGGAGTATCATTTGCACCTGTTGATCTCACGAAAATCCACCAGAGGCCGCTGTTGACTGACTGTTTGATTGACTGACAGATTGACTGACCCACCCTCCTACTTCCCTAAACCCAACCTATAGTGTTTTCAAAAGCACCGATTGACCAGCGTCCACCCACTTCTCTAAACCCAACCAACAGTTTCAAAAAGCAATCCAGAAAAAGGAGAGCCCTCGCATGATTTTTACCAATTATTCAGATTTTACCACATTCTCACTCTGTTATTTACTTGTTTATTTTATTTTTTGACTTCTGTTTTTGTCCTACCCGCTTTCTGGAACTGTCTAAGCCAGACTCAAACCCCATTATTGTGGTCAACTTCTCTCTGAGCTAACAGGACAAACTGGTAACCGCGGTAGAGCCGTCCATAGGGAGGTAAGCGGTCAGCTAGTAAGTGCAAAAGGGGACGGTGTTATACCATAGCGTTCATTTTAAAGACCAAAAGCAACCAAACGTACTTCTGGCTACATATTTCGCGATCTCCAGAAACATATATAGGGCTACATTTTCAAAATTAGCCTATGTTGCTTAAAATACAAGAGATGAGTAAGAAAAAGAAGATTCGCCATTAAAAAGAGGAACATGCTAACTACTTTTCGGTACAGGATGGTATTTAATAATGAAAAAAATTTATGCACTGTTCAAAGGCAGATTAACTAGGAGTTTTAAAACACAAAGGTGTGTGATGAGTAAAACTATTCTACACAATATGGTCTTATTCCTTTTCATTTTCTAATCAAAACTATAAAGCAAAATATTGAGTTGAAATTACGAGAGTTTTCCTGAATAAATAACAAAACGGGAGGGTGGCGAGAGATGGGTCTGAAATACGGGAGACTCCCGGGAAAAACAGGAGTGTTGGCAGGTATGCTCACACATACACTCTGCACTCTGACTACTTCAATATTGTTGATAAGCCGTGGTAAACCATTGATGAACCAATTGCAACAGGCTGTCATCACTCCAATCGGCGCAGGTTTGAGAACAAATGAATCACTGAATGAATCATATGAGAGTCGCTGGGATAATTAGGTAAAAATAAATGCACATTATAAGACAATAAAAGTGTTTTTTGACCTTTCATGCATATCAGCATGTTGTTGGAGACCTTTAAAACCAAAATATGACCTTTTTAATGTATAATAGGGACTCTAACAAAAACATTTACCAAGTCAAATTTGTTACTTTACTTACGCTCTGAAGCATTCCCTCATGGCTCCCTTTCCAAATGTCTGTAAAAACAATAATAATTTTTTCAAACATAATCTGCTGTTGCTTTCAAATAGAAACGCAGCTCACACTTTTCTAGACCATAACACAAGCAAGTATATAAACCAAATACCTGAGAGGAAACCTTGATAAATATTTCATCCTTTGCCCATTCTCCAGTAATTGCACTGTATCTAGAAAAGCAGAAACACATTTACGGATAAATCACTTTTAATGTAGTTTTCTATATCCATTCTTTCACATAATGAAAGACAAAAAACTTGTCCCACATCAGCAGAAACTGGAAACTGACCTCACAGTATGTGGCTAAGAGATTTAGAGGAGTGGATAAATAATAATAAATGCATTTAAAAATGCATTTCTATATTATAAAGGCAATAATACAAAACACACACACGCACACACTTTGTATTTGGGATAGTTTGTGAAAGAGTTAACAGAACAAATCCTGCATGAAGAGATAAGTGCTAAAGGCATACACCCAATATTTACACAAGTAAGTGTGTGCTGATTTTTTCCTTTCGTGGCCCAGAACACTGTGTACTCATCTCAACCCATCAGACACAGCTATATAATGGCACATACAGACACTGGCTGGAACTCAAGGAATATTTTAGAGGTGTGAAGTTACATCTGTTTAAAATTAGAGTCTGAAACTGGGACCTCTTGTGATTGTACCTATCTGACATTTTACAGTAGAGTCTCTTAAGTAACGTGATGATAGGTGAGATCATCTGAGGTTGATTTACACACAGGTCTCTCCGTAGTGTGTGGCATGGGGTACAAAATCAAGAATGGTAATACTAAAAAACTACATTCAAGGATAAAGGGGCGCAATGGTTAAGTGCAGTGCTGGATAGAGGCTAACTAAGTGTAGCATTCACATTTTGCATTTAGCAGACACTTTTCCCACAAATGAAAGCACTTCAAATTCAATTGTAAGTTGCCTTGGACAAGAGCATCTGCTAAATGACTAAGTGTAAATTACCAGAGAGCGACAATATATAGATGACATGTCAAGTATAATAAGTTAGTTTAGCAAGGTATTTTTTATTGATTGAGTTCTTGTAACAGTGTGTTTGTAGGGAAGTGTCAGGTGCATATGGAGAGGAAGAAAAACAAAAAAGAGTGTTTTCATTGGGTGTTTTTCTGCCTGTGTAAAGCACACTCAGGATTGCATACTGCTATCCCAGGAACATGTAGTGTTTATAAGAAAGTATCTAGTGCATATGGAGAGGAAAGCGATTTACTGAGACATGGGCTGCGTCTGAAACTGCATACTTCCATACAATACAGTGCGCTAAAATCAGCAAGCCGAGTAGTATGTCCGAATTCATAGAATTCGAAAATCAGAATTCGAGAAGTACCCGGATCATACCTGCCAACATTTGTCTCTAAAAATCCTGGAGACCGGCAGGAAGGCGGTTGGCGAGATTTAGAGACAAACAAAACGGGAGATGGATCTGAAATACGGGAGACTCCTGGGAAAAACGGCAGTGTTGGCAGGTATGATCCGGATGACCTACTACTTCCGGCGAGATTCTGAAATGCGCATTCCATGTATGCTGAGCTATCCTATGATGCCCCGCGAGACAACTCATGAATGGGAGTGAAGCAACGCAACAGACGCAGGTAGGTCACGTGATAATGACAAAATGGGGGATGTAGTACGTCCAAATTTCATTCATACTTTTCACATTCATACTGTATAGATCTGACTTTTCTAACAACCTAGTAGTACGTTTAAATTCAAATTTACTTACTGAGTAGTAGGCAGTTACGGACGCAGCCATACTTTAAAAATAGTGAAGTATCGCTATAGTTGCTGTATCTTATATCGTTTCAATCACCCTAATTTAATTCTTTTTATATTCATTCATTCATTCATGTTCCTTCGGCTTTGTCTCTATGTCAGAGGTCGCCACAACGGAATGAACTGCCAACTAATCTAGCAAATGTTTTACACAGCTGATGCCCTTCCAGCCGCAACCCGGTATTGGGAAATACCCATACACTCTCACATCCATACACACTACGGCTAATTAAGTTTATTCAATTCACCTAAAGCTCATGTGTTTGGACTGTGGGGGAAACTGGAGCACTCAGAGGAAACCCACGCCAACACGGGGAGAACATGAAAACTCCACACACAAATGCCAGCAATTGAATACACAAATCACCAATGAATAAATTGTTTCCTACACATTAGAATGTGTCTTAAATATTTGTTTTCTGAATAAAAATGACTATCGTTCTTTATTTTTTACCATAATCAAATTAGTATAACACTTGCTATTAATATATGTGAATAGACTATATGAAAAATACATAATAGAATACTAGCATAAAATTATATAGATTAACAATTAATTGGAGACATTAAAAGTCTTTATTTAATGTTGCCTGTGCAGCTGCAAAATACTAATTATTTATCATTTTAAATCTTTATACTTTGCAACTAATATTGAAACCACCACGTTTTACCCATTCGTCAACAAGACATTTACTTACAGGGTCAGAAAGTGGGTGTTGTTTAATATACATAAAGTTCTTGTTGTTTTGGCATAACATTTTTTAAATTAATTAGAATAAACTGTTCATTTTATATACAGTTGAAGTCAGAATTATTTGCCCCCCTGTTTATTTTTGTCCCTAATTTCTGTTTAACGGAGAGAAGATTTTATCAACCCATTTCTCAACATAACAGTTTTAATAACTCATCTCTAATAACTGATTTAATTTATCTTTGCCATGATGACAGTAAATAATATTTGACTAGATATTTTTCAAGACACTTCTATACAGCTTAAAGTGACATTTAAAGGATTAACTAGGCTAATTGGGTTAAGTAGACAGGTTAGGGTAATTAGCCAAGTTATTGTATAATGATGGTTTGTTTTGTAGACTATCAAAAATATATAGCTTAAAGGGGCTAAAATTTTTTACCTTAAAATGGTGTTTAAAAAATTAAAAACTGCTTTTATTCTAGCCGAAATAAAACAAATAAGACTTTCTCCAGAAGAAAAAATATTATCAGACATACTGTAAAAAATTTCCCTGCCCTATTAAACATCATTTGGGAAATATTTAAAAAGAAAAATAAACTCAAAGGGGGGCTAATAATTCTGACTTCAGCTGTGGATTATGTTTACTATGTCTTTGTTGTTATTTTTTTATTTAAGTATAAGTTATTGTCCCTCAATGTTGGGTTTGGGTTGGCCTTTTGGGTTTGGAATGAGATTAGGATGAGTAAATGGTAACATTATTTTAATTTTTGTGTAAACTAACCCTTTTAGTAACTTGGCTATAATTATTTTTTGCTGCCAGCACTGATGTAGCTTCTTACACCACAACAATAGCTTGACTGTAGCTGAAGAACAGCAGGTTTCTCCCAGCCAAACTGAGGTCTTAATGGCTCACCTGTATCGAGTGCAGCGCTCAGTCTCCATTTCCTCCAGATGAAACTCAGCCCAAGGATCTGGCATGGCTTTGGCTTTCTCAATAGCATGTTTCCAAGTTGCCTGAGCAAGAGAAATTGCGGTTTGAACAAAAATTCCACATCTGTTTGTAAGGGCTGAACAGTGAATAAAGCAGTGATCCACTCTACTGTTGTGTGCAAACAGAAAGCAGTGAAGGGGGAAAGAAGAAAGGGTTCAAAGGGAAAGATGTATGCTACAGTGAAAATCATGCAGGAAATGAAATGTATCAATAGGTGCTAAAATGATATAAAGATATCAGGATTCAGGCCCCTTTTTATTTTTATGAAATACATACATCAGCAGTTTTGGTCCTCCTGAGAAGAGGAATTAAAATAATAATTGTTGAACACAATCATATGGCAACTATTTATTTCAGTGAATAATCTGTATGAATCTGTGTGATTCTATTAATACATTTTAGTGTGATTTGCTCATCCTGCAATGAGGGTTAAGTTCAGGGGTGAGGGTCGCTGAAAAATCATGTTTAAATTTAAACAAGTTGGCCACTTTTTTGTGCCAATATGTAAAATAGTTACGTTTCCCTGTGAGATCAGGCTGGAAATGTTGCATTCCTTGACTTCTTTATCTGTTAAACAGGTATTTCAACAATAAAACTGCTGTTTCTGTGATGCCAAGCATTGTCAGTAGACACCAGGCTGGGTAAATTTCACAAATTCTTTGTTAATTCTGCAGGACCACTGAATGAGAGCTAGTACACTTTACAGTAGAGGTTTTCATCCTGATTCAAGTGTCATCTGTAAATCATTATGTGGCAGATAATTTGACACAATTTCCCAAAATAACCGGTAAACCTTAATCCAGGGGCTGAAATATTTCAACAAACTATTTATTTCCTTTTGAAAGGTCACGGCGAGACAGTGAGCCCAAACATACGTCAGACACCGGGAAAAATGTTGGCTCCAATTTACAGGGAACCCCTGATGTAAGGATACATTACCCGCATGTCACAAGACAGACATCTCCTAAAACGTCATTCACTGACACCTCTTGAATATTACATAGCAAGCTGAATACTACATATAGTGAATACTACACAGTTCAACAATAGTATCATAATTTAATTATGCATGAGCATATCTGGGCTTTAAGTTTATCAAAAATGAAAACATTTTGTCTATTTTTATAATAAATTATGTTTTAAGAATTTATATATATATATATATATATATATATATATATATATATATATATATATATATATATATATATATATATATATATATATATATGTATAATAAAATGACAAGGCCTTTTTACTTTAAAATAAAGTAAAGTGCACTGTTTATAATATAATTATAGACATGTATAAACCTTATTACACCCTGTATCTGACAAATACCCTTTGCAGCTATTGATATTGTCCTTTTTACAGAGCAAATGTGGAATGATTGAAAGGAAATATCAGATGTAAGATTTCTAAAAGGAATAGTAGAGGTGAGGGGTAGAAATTGAAATTTGCATAAAACGTACCCGGCCTTTCTCAGTTAAAGAGCCAAACCTGACGTCCTCAATGTTGTCATTTTTGTTCTGAATTGGAGGAATAAACAAACCCACTTGTTTAAACAAACAGATAATCGTATAAAAGTGCCCTGACTTCTTTACAATCATTTGTACAATATTTGAAATAAAGGAAGTGACATCGCCAGGCACTCAGCATGAGCTTGAGAACTCAATCTCCATATATGGAAGCCAAACCCACATGGAAAGAACCTATCTATATATATATATATATATATATATATATATATATATATATATATATATATATATATATATATATATATATATATATATATATATATAAAACATATATGCTTTAATATTGGTTTTGATATAGGTTTCTGATATATGTGACATATATAAAATTGCCCGTTTTCCTATAATGTATGCACATATATGGGTACATATATATTCACCTATATGTTAGTAAAACTTTTAAAATACAGCTGCTAGACAACATTATTTAAAAGAAATTTTATTCTTTTTTTACTTAATCAAATAGTACAAGAAATAAATATGGTACAAGAACAAAAATAAGAGAATAAACAACAATAAAGGAAAGAAGAAGAAAAAAAAGACTATCTTCATATAAGAAAGAATTGACCTTGCAAATGTTTCAGGAAAACGTGTAGACATCATAGCTTTCCATCTCCGCTCACTTATTTGCAATAGTTAAAATCCATAACATGCCAATTACAAGTGATACCAAATTTAAGTGGCATATACATGCGTTTTTTCCCCCACTTTTTTAATGTTAGTTCCTAGTTATTGTCTTGATAATAGAAATGATGCCTAGTCAAGGCATCATGTATGACAGTTGCCAAAGTGAGATATGAGCTATATAGGAGACATATGATGTATGAACATAAAGGGCTTATATTGAGATATGAAGACGCAATACAGGAAACCTATTTGGCCTGTATATGCACATATATGCACCTCAATATTGCATATATGTGGCATAAATACACATATATATTATCATAGATGTGCTTATATACTGCATAAAGGTTTCATATAAGCACATATTTCCTCATATAGTTTCTTTCCATGTGGCAAGGCTCAGAGAAACACCATTTTGTATAATGTACATTAGTTTACTGCTTCTTCTCATAACACTGGAAGCTTTGTGGTTAAAGAAAGACAAATTGCTTGCTAGTTCTCAGCAATCTCTTTTACAGAGTCGTCATTGTCTAAGTGCACATAAACAGGATGAGGACACTCATGGGTTACCACCAAACTACCATTATGAACGGGACATCCCAGTTCAGGATGACTGGTTAATAGAGAGTTACTTTGATGCTATGTATGCATCTATGATGTATAATATTGCTACTTTTTACACCACTGCTACATAGTTTATTAATACAATATGCTTGACAGTATTCATTATGCAATGATGAATGTTTTTGAACACATTACAATAAGAAACACATGCACAGTTACTATTGTTATTCCTATTATATGTGTTGTGAATGTGTTTGAAAATCTAACGTTAGGAGTGCTTCAATTACTTGTAGGCTACACTGATGTCACATGTAGGCATGGGCCGGTATAAGATTCTGACGGTATGATAACCTTGGATAAAAATATCATGGTATTGTGATTACTGCTCTTAACATTTTGGGAAACATTTAAAATATTTTGGAATAGTAAACATATCAGGATAAATAGATCAAATAAATTATTGACTTTTGCTGTCTTCATGTGTTTTACAAACACAGATTTATTTACCATTCAAACAGCAATTTTGGATATCTTTTCTGCTGGAGACACTGTTGTCTTAAAATAAACAAGATATTAAAGTAATATATATATATATATATATATATATATATATATATATATATATATATATATATATATATATATATATATATATATATATATATAAATAAAAAACAAACAAATAAATAAATAAATAAATCGTACACATACCTTAGGAACGGCATTACCGAAAATGTTGGCAGTTTAAAACCTTGACTTATCCGCGGTATACCTTAAAAACGGTTATGGTCCCATGCCTTGTCACATGACAGTAAGACTCATTTATATGTGTAATTTTGATCAAATCAAGTGTATAAAGTAGTTGCTTTTTTCAAAAAGGTCATGCATGTTTCATGTTCACAAAAATGTTATACACTTGACAACAACCCTAAACAAAAAAAAATAGCATTGGTGGTGTGCTGGTCCAAAAATAGCCTTTGTTTACATGCCTGAGACAATGTTTTTTTCAAGCAAAGACACTACTGCAATTGCTTAATAACATTGTAATGGAAGAGTGTGCACTTAAAGGGATAGTTCACACAAAAATGAACATTTCTCAATGTTTTCTCACCCTCAGGTGGTTCCAATCCTTTATGCATTTGTAAACAAGAAAGCTAGAAACCTGCAAACGTTGACACCCAGAGCATTTGTTTACCTACTGTGGCTGTCAATGGCTACAGGTTTGCAGGTTGTTGTTTTGTTTTTTTTTTTCAAAATATGTCTTTTAGTTTTAATAAAAATAATTCAACAAAGTTTGGATTCACCTGAGGGTGAGTAAAATGTGAGTACATTTTCATTTTTGGGTGAACTATTCCCTTATTTGTTGTTATTATAATGTAGTAACAGTTTAATAAGCAATAGGGCAATGGAACGTAAATTATAAGACGTATTTAAACTGTAGGACAACTATTCTCCTTTACAGCTTACAAATAAAGTGTTATGTAACGGTAGATTAAGCAGGAAAGACCCACCTTGTACGTGAATGAGTTTTTGGGGAGTGAATTGGAAAGCTGCTGGTTATGAGCGAGGTTCTTTGGGAATTCACAAAAGCCTTTGGTTGGGCTTATGATGTCGTCGGTGATGGGACAGATACGGAGGTCATCTTCATCTTCTTCGTCATCATCATCACTCGCATTAGAGTTTTGAAAACAGACTCTGTTCTTAACACATCTATTCCTCGAGCCATCGCGAGCACTGCCCACCTCCTCCATGCTAAACATGAGCTCCTCTTCAGCCATGATGCCCCGCTGTGTTGTCACCAAAACTACAAACAAGCAGAAGTGTCAAAATCTGTACGAGCATGAATGAGTTGAGCTCATTTCGGATGAGACGAGAAACGATGGATCAAACACAGGTTGATAAGAAGTGTTTACAAATACTAGCCTATTATTAGTCTGTTCCTGCTCGTGCATTTAATTAAATCGTAAACTATTCGTTAATACGTCAGTTTGCTATGACTAAAACATTGTATTATCTTAAAATCACGATTATTAAACTTTGATTTATTTTGTTGCACAATAACGAAAAGCAATTAACATAGCATAAACCAATACATATACAAAAAAGTATAAACAAGAGCACAATAATAAGCAAAGGAGCATGTCACATACCTCAACGTCAGAATGAAAACATGTGCTAGATTGAAGGCATAACGACAGCAGACGACGGCTGTTTTCGCTTATCTCGAATCTTCCTCACACCCTTTTAAAAAGGAAGCAAATTCAGCGATGAATTGCGCGTTTGGACGGAAGTTTGAGCTGTGGTTGTGTCTCAAGCACTCCGGACAGTGACAGCTTTACTGCGCCTCTGCAGAAATGAGCACTACGTGTCTTTGACTGCGAGTAAATGTTCCCTTCCTTGTGTTGATTCCTCCAGCCCCACATGCCTCTGGACAACGACAAAGCTGCATTTTTAGCCCCCTAGTGGGCTGCCAAAGCCATACATTTATGTAGTTTTGTTTATTTCATTCAATGAAATGATTGGTATCTGAGTATATAAAAACACTAAACTAACATGGCTATTTAAAACGCACCAAACAGTTTTGCATAAAGCAAATAAGGTCAAATTGTTTTTCGAAGTGACCCGTTTGTCACAGTCAGTCACATGGCCTTTTATGGGGGAGCTCCTGTTGTTAATCCATCACACTCTACAATATCTACTATGGGAAGGATGTGGCTCATGAATATTAGTTAGGTTTTCTGGCTGCTATTTAAATATTCATAAGCCAAGCCTTCAAATCCTCCACATTCCAAATCATATAGGCTCCCTTAGGTGGGCGAAGTAGGCAAGCGTCATTACTACGTCATTAATATTCATGAGAGGACCCATAGCCATAGTAGACTGGGATATTCGTGGGGCGGGGCGAGCGTCCTCGCAGATGTGGACTAACTGCACGTAGCCTCTATGAAAAGAACAGCACTGCCTATCCGACGGGGTGCGCAAACCGAGGATATGTCCGTGTTCTTGGTTTTCAATTTATTGCCAATGTCAGCTTCAGCCAGCGTGACGCTTAAGTTACAGTTTACGCTCGTTTTGTTCGTTGATAACATGCGTAAGGTTATCGAACTGGGTTTGTTTACTGTACGTCGTAAATAGTAGTTCACGTTAACGCTTCACTACTAAACATCTAAATAACACAGATTTAAAGAATTCAAAACCCGAATTTGTAGATTTACATAATTAAAACCTGAATTTGCAATATATAAAGTGCATACGTTTGCAAATTATTCGCGGCTGTGTGATTTTTTAATTAGGCTTATATAGCCAATATTTCATTGCATTAGTCTTGTGGTAGCGTGGCCGAGTGGTCTAAGGCGCTGGATTTAGGCTCCAGTCATTTCGATGGCGTGGGTTCGAATCCCACCGCTGCCAATAATTTATTGTTTTTTCTATAAAATAAAATCTTTCACGGAGCTGTAGTAACTCACACATTAATCCAATGCTGAACGCATATAAAGATGTAAACATTTAAGGACTATAAACTGCAGTGGACATCGTGGAATTTGTCATTTTTATTATTATCATATGTATCTATTTCCTAAAATGAGTCTCATTTAATTCTTATACAATTACTATATATGCAATGCTGTATTCCAAAGGGCTTATCACACTACACCTAATGTAATGATAAAATAAAAATAAATGTCACAACTTACTCTGTTTGTCACTCTTGGAGAGAAAAATTAATCTGTGACTTCAGACAAATTGTTTGTCCCCCCTAGTAATATTTAATCTAAATCTTTTTTTTCTTTTGTGGTAGAAAAATGGCCCTTTGTCAGATTGGGCAGAATATCTGTAACCACTACTCTAAACAATCAATCTGCTTTGAACAAAATGTGAAGAAGCTTCTTTTCAATATCCTGTTTCAGCAGGAAATATGCCACAATGCGCTAAAGTAGGTAGGAACATCCAGTTCATGGGAATAAAAGGGGTGTATTTCAAATGGCATACATTGACCTCAGAAAGACACTTAGGGGTGAAAACAATCATGGCCGGCATATTTAAGTGTTCCAAACCAAAGTGCCAAAATACCTTCAGAATGAAGGACTTTAAAGGATACAACTAATGGACACTTCAGACCACTATTATCCTTTGAATTTGATTTAAGTCAAACACTGCATTCCACTTGGAAGGACTCCTCCCTGTTATGGCTTAATGCTTTGCAGCAAACAATCAAGTGATTCAGATGCTCACACACTTAAGGTGCTTTCACAGCGTGTTGTAATTACATAGAAATTGTAAAGAGAATTTATGACACAAACACTTCTTTACCCTCCATTAATCATTAAAAGGACGCTCCACATTTTTGGAAACGGGCTCATTTTACAACTCCCCTAGAGTTAAACAGTTAAGCTTAATCATTTTCGAATGCATTCAGCGTATCTCCTGGTATAGCGGGAACACTTTTAGCTTATCTTAGCTTAGCATAAATCACTTAACCAGATTAGACAAGATTGTGCAAGTTTTATTTAGTTTAGTGGCATTGTTTAGGTTCTGTGCCTTCAATATGGTCAACTGATGACACGTTGTGAATAGGCTCTAAACCAGGGGTCACTAATCTCGGTCCTGGAGGGCCCGTGTACTTGCAGGGTTTAGGTCCAACTTGCCTTAACACACCTGCCTGGGTGTTTCAAGTATAACTAGTAAGACCTTGATTATCTTGTTCAGCTGTGTTTGATTAGGGTTGGAGCTAAAATCTGCAGGACACCGGCCCTACAGGAACAAGTTTGGTGATCCTTGCTCTAAACACAGAACATGCTAGGTTAGCAAGTCCATATCATTGCCAATGTGGATATGATGTGACCAGGTTTTCTTTTCTTCATGCAACAATTAATGTACAGCCTAATTTAAAAAGGTAAAATTAATTTTAAAAAATCTAATCCAAGGAATATTTAATCTCGATATATTTATTTGGTTAACAGCCCTGTCCTAAACATGATGATGTACTAACAGCTGGTCATTATTGAGGAATAACTCCCTTTGGATGACACAAGGGTAATTTATTTAGCATTAACAACTAGCTGACTGTTCGTTATCACTTATAAAGATCTTTTAATGACCACAATATCATTCTAACATATATCGAGACCCACAAAATCACCTTTTGGTGTCTCAAGTTGTCCCTTTTTCTCTTTCACCGGTTTAAACACAATGACATTTAAATAAAAAATAATAATAATTCAAATATGCAGCATTTTTTAAATCTAAAAATGTAGATTTGTCAGCCAGGCAGGCACACTTTACCTGCAAAAAGAAGTCCAACTATTGTAAAAAATATTGATAAAACAAACAGTACATATGAGGACCCAACAACAGTATTATTGGGTAATTTGTAAGGTTGTCCTCCAACTTGATTGATATAAAACCCAACTGGAAATATGAGAGCGGCCATGCAGAAGAGGACCACTGCAAATAAATAAATAACAAACAAAACAACATCAGGTCAGTAAAACAATAAACAGATTTGGATTTTTTGAGCATATCAGATGATCAACCTACTTCCCATGAAGGCAATCCAGCGGGCATACTTTGTTGCCTCTCGCCGCCAGTGGGAGATCACAAGCAGGCCACATGTGATGGTGAGCGATACGATGCCCAAGATAATAAAGAACAGGGTTGTGACCCATTCTGGAGGAAGGCTTGGGGAGATACATATCCTGTTTCGACCATGGATGGTCTGGCATTGCTTGACTAGACCCACAGTCAGAGCCCCTAGATGCAAAACACATGAAAATAAAAACAAACAAACAATTTGGTCTTTATATAGAACAACATAAAACTAGAAGACACTATCCATACAGCAGAGGTGTCCAAACTTGTTCCTGGAGGGCCGGTGTCCTGAAGAGTTTAGCTTCAACCCCAATCAAACACACCTGAATCAGCTAATAAAGCTCTTACTAGATACTAGAAACTTCCTGGCAGGTGTGTTAAAGCAAGTTGGAGCTAAACTCAGCAGGACACCATGGCCGCTCTCATATTTCCAGGAATGACCTGGGTGAGAAAATAATAACAGAAGTTTAATTTAAAGCCCACATGAAATCAAAACTACCCAGATTGATTTTGTTAGCTCACATTGGTAAACAACTAATCTGTGCATGTCATTAAAAACGGTTTGCTCTTGTAATGTAAAGTTTAAATCTGATAATGCACTTCTTATTTCCTAGACATGGGTTGCGTAAAAACGTGCTGAATAAGTTGGCGGTTCATTCCGCTTTGGCGACCCCGAATTAATAAAGGGACTAAGCCAAAAAGAAAATGAATGAATGAATAAATGAATGCACTTCCTATTTGTTTTCTGATAAATTGTCAGATCTATTTTACATCTGTTTTTTTATTTCATATTTAATTTTCCTAGAAATTGTGTCATAATACAATAAAAAAGGTCCCAGCTTCTGGTTCATGTAAACTTTAATGTCCTGTTCCCAAAAGCAGTGGTTCCCCAAAAATCTGAATGGTTGCACGACAATAAGGGAGAGTAATGTAATGTATTTTTTATTTAATGCCATGTCAGCAACCAAGGCTATTTTCATGGCAGAATTCTTTCAACAATAAATATACAATTTAAAAAATCAACAAACAAAAGTAAAACATGAATTAAATAAGATTTTTTGAGTTAATACATGATAAAAAATTCTAAAATCTTTTCCGGTTTCACTTTGTTAAAAATGTCCTTAAAAGAGTTCATTTCATAAAAAAGTCTTCTGGAATCAGTAAAAGCAGGACAGTCCAGTAAAATGTTTTTTTTAAGTAAGAGGCGTTTTGCAAAACAAACACTGAGTAGGGTTTCACCTTGGAGCAAAAAACCATAGCTGCGTCCCAAATGGCACACTATACACTATGCACTCATGCACTATGTACTTATGCACTTACACACTCAACAGGATAGTATATGTATGTAGTGTCGTCCCAAATGGCACACTAATGTTTTTTTACTAAGCGGAAATTCGAGCCGTTTCCCTGATGACGTTTGACGGTTGCCAAATCCGTGAAATAAACAACCGAATTATCAAATAATACCTGCCGTAAGTACTGCCGTATTCACCATCGGGAGGCGCTATAATCACTCTCGTAGGAGAATTTTGCTTTCACCATCCACAATAAATAAAGTTATTCAACATGTGCGTCCGATTGCTCCCCCCTTTTCGCTAGGTAAGCAAACCTGCGTTCGTTGAGTGCGTGAAGTGTCCATCATTACACACTTCATTTTAGCGGCTGAATGAGTGCATCATCCTGGTAATTAAAGTGCACTTATTTTTTTTTAGAATTTTCAGTGTGAACACACTAGCTGCGTCCCAAATCGCATACTTATGCACTATTCTACGCCATTTTGTAGTATAAATAGTGTGAGTAGTGTGTTCACACTGAAAACTCTAAAAATAATAAGTGCACTTTAATTACCCGGATGATGCACTCATTCAGCCGCTAAAAAGAAGTGTGTAAAGATGGACACTTCACGCACTCAACGACCGCAGGTTTGCTTACGTAGCGGAAGGGGCGGAGCTATCAGACGCACAAGTTGAATAACTTTATTTATTTTGGATGGTGAAAGCAAAATTCTCCTACGAGAGTGATTTTAGCGCCTCCCGATGGTAAATGCGGCAATACTCACAGCAGGTATTATCTGATAATTCGGTCGTTTATTTCACTGATTTGGCGACCGTCAAACGTCATCAGGGAAACGGCTTGACTTTCCGCTTAGTAAAAACACATTAGTGTGTCATTTGGGATGACACTACATACATATACTATCCTGTTGAGTGTGTAAGTGCATAAGTACATAGTGCATGAGTGCATAGTGTATAGTGTGCCATTTGGGACGCAGCTACTACTTACACTATTCATACTACAAAATGGCGTAGAATAGTGCATAAGTATGCGATTTGGGACGCAACTCATGTGTTATTCTCGTATGCCCAATACGACATCTGGTAAAAACTACTTGATCAAATCGATTCTTAAAATGTCTTAAAATTCTGTGTGAAATTTCAGGGTGGATTTCATGTAATTTATTGTTACAATGAGGGAGAGAGAATTTCCTAAATTAATAGTTAACAGTTAAATTTAAAAAAGCAACATGCAAATGAAACGCCATCATCTACTCAGATCTAATGATTTTTTCTTCCACTGACTCCTGGGGTCACAACACAGCAATAGCATCAGTTGCAGCAGATAAATCTTATGGCACCACGTTAAAATTTTCAAAAAGTTTTCGCCACTCACATACATTAAATTCTAAATAAGGTCACGACTGAACATGTAGGACCTTCTGCGAGTGGGGGTCTCCAATATTAAACCAAGAATGGATTTGGTGTGCTCCAATATTGTTCTCATACAACTCATTGGGCTCTATTTGAACTATCTAGGCACAAAATCGAAATTAAAAGCAAGTAAGGGTTTGTCTGAATCCACTTTTGCTATTTTAAGGATGGCAAATATGGTTTGTGCCACAGAACATGGTCTAACAGGGTTGTGCTTATTCTCCTAATGAGTTATGTGTGTGTTTTGAGTATAACGTGCAATGTGTTCGCGTTTAAGGCGCACAACTAACATGCTCTGCGTTGGACTATTGCACAGTCTATTTTAGTTCCTCAAAATAGCAACGCGCCAACACACCTCCTTTAGACACCTGAACACCCATGAGTCCACAAAGCGGCGCAAATGGATTCGCTATTTAAACAATGTGGCACAAAGAGAAAAATTAGGGTTGCCTTGGTCTGAAAATAGCAACACAGCACGCCAAACACGTCTTACGCCTTATTGCACCGGGTGTATGATAGGGCCCATTAGGTGAAGTTAATTTATTCATTCATTCATTTTCGGCTTAGTCCCTTTATCAATCTGGGGGTTGTCCCAGCGGAATGAACCGCCAACTTATCCAGCCTATGTTATACGCTCTGGATGACCTTCCAGTTGCAACCCATCACTGGGAAACACCCATACAGACTCATTCACTATGGTCAATTTCAGCTTACTCAATTCACCTATACCACATGTCTTCGGACTTGTCAAGAAAACCCATGCGATCACGGGGAGAACATGCAAACTCCACACTGAAATGTCAACTGACCCAGCCGAGGTTTGAACCAGTGATCTTCTTACTGTGAAGTGGCACCCAGGTGAAGTTAATGTTTAAATTAATGTATAAATTACTATAAAAATGATATGGTTTTTAGTCTGTGGCATTTTTTGTGCTGTCAACATGATTGTGTTTATATAGGTCAATTGGTATGTGTTTGTGTGTGTGTGCTGTTGCACAACGTTTGTATATTTATAACCACCTCAGAGGATAGCGGGGGTCACGGGTCACTGGCATTGTTATTTTGGGGGTCATGGGCAGAGATGTTTGCTACCCTAAAATATTTACAAACTGTCATGGTGATACTATATCAGTTACAGTCCTAAACTAGGCTCAGTTTAGAGCTTTAACCATAATGCTACATCATCACCAGTGTTGGGTGTGATTAATTACAATGTAACTACATATTCTAATTTAATTACTGTACTTATAAACTGAAATGTTTTTTAAATAAATATTTTTTGGCTATTCCTTATGAACTATTAAAATGTTTAAATAAAGCTAAAAGACATTGTTTGACTTAAATTTTAAAAATTCAGACAGATAATCTGTATTGTCTATATCAGGGGTCGGCAACCCAAAATGTTGAAAGAGCCTTATTGGACCAAAAAAAACAAAAAACAAATATGTTTAAAGCCGCAAAAAATGTAAAGCCTTATATAAGCCTTATAATGAAGGAAACACATGCTGTATGTGTATATATAGTAGCTATATTAGCCTACTATAAAAATGACTAAGTTGGCTACAAATACATAATGAGCCTTCATGATTAAATAGCCACTGAAATCAAGTGGTTGGTCACCATCTGTGAACGGCTTTCCATGCTTTATTATCTCCCGGTTTGTTTACAACAGCCACCTGCCTGGCATCCCGCCCTGCTGATAGAAACCTGTGTCGCAGGCTATGACGCAAATCTTCGTTGACAGAAATGTTGAAATTAAATATTAACTCTACACACTTTTACAGCATTTGAAAACGTTAAAAATGTTTGTCTTCCTATAGAAATCACATTAAAACAAAAATATATACTAACCTTCCCCATCTTTTTGAACATTTTTGAAAAAGCTTCAGGGAGCCACAAGGGCAGCGCTAAAGAGCCGCAGGTTGCTGACCCCTGGTCTATATGCATTAAGATTAAGATTTTAACCCCTTAGCCCATTTTTTGGGGTTCCTGAGCATTTTATCTGAGTGGAAGATTGTCATCCAATCAAATGGTGGTAAGGCTCACCATGATGTAATTAGAAAAAAATACACTACACTGAGGAGCAGCGTGAAGACACAGACAAAAGCCACATTTACAATGTTTTTACATTTTTTTTTTTTACATGTTGGCCAATATTTCATAGATTGTATGTAAAAAGAAAATATTTTTTTAAAAGGTAAAGAAGTTTAAAATCTTTTGTAACGTCGCCAAGCTTTACATTTTTTCAAACGTCTGTCTATTAGGATGGACAATGGGTTCAAAATATGTTACTGAAATTTAATCTCCATTAATGCTGATTGAACTTTTATATAAAAAGACTATACTGATGTAATAATTCATTGCTGAAACAATTTCATATGCGAGTATACACAGGTCTTGAAGTTTTTGAACATAAAGCAGATTAGAGATGAGTTATCAGTTATTAGAGAGGAGTTATTAAAACTACTATAGAAATGTGTTGGAAAAATCTCTCCATTAAACAAAAATTGGGGGGAAAAATAAACGGGGGGGCTAATAATTCTGACTTCAACTGTATATACTTAAAAGGTGTTGAATCTTTATTATTATTATTTGGTCTCATTATAGGAGCCTCAAGAACTGTGAAAACATACTTTTACATTTTTTTTTAAATTAGACATAATTCAGGTCTGTAGGGGTTAAGTCTCGAGTCAAATAACTAAATTCTTGAGTAACTAAATTACTATTTGGACATAGTAACTTTTGAAGTAAATTACTCAACACTGACCACCACTAAAGGTGAAATATAAAAAATTCAAGAACAATTTGAATGTGATGATTGAATAATTCCTTCCTGGATAAAAAGTGTCTCATCATCAAATATTCAGAATTCCACACTAAATGGTGTTATTTATCTTAAGCTGTGGAAAGTGAGAGTAAGTACTACAAGAATAAGTATTATACAACACACTTCCACAAATGTACAAACAATGGATCGAAATATACCTCAAATCATTGCGCCTTTGAATGTTTTGTGACCCTGGACATCAGAAAACCTTTAGCTTTTTCAAAGGTATTTTTGATCAAATAGAAATATGTATATAGCAAAATAGGATGACATTCTGAAAGCTTTTCCTTATCTCTAAATAATTTCAAATAATTGAAGGCTAATTAGTTTTTTATTCTGGGGGAAATTTACACAAACTGTATTCAAAAGCCTGATTTATCATACTTGTTTCTCACATTTGCTTTTGTCTAGAATGTGTTCGTTTACACAGAGGGAGTTATTCTAATGCTTTCTTTACTTGGTAAACCAAAATGTCATATGCATCTAATGTCATCAGAATGTTTTCTTTATGAAGGTCTGCTGGGCTATAAACACTACCAAAGCCAGTTTTACCGTGGGAAACTCCACTAATGGACATTACACAGGATATCCTGTTTTTTCCCTACACATCTTTAGAGTGAGGCCATAAAGAACTCAGTCATACCCCTTGAATCAACATCGACCACCAGTCTTGTCAATGTAGTGCACACTTCTTAGGTAAATATTTAGTTTGAGTTTTATTAAAGTAGTAAATAACACAGTTGCATTGGAAATTAGTGTTAATTCATCTATAGTTGAGTTTGTTTTTTTGAGTTTATGTCTATCTTTTTAATGTCTATGACTAGATAGATAGACATACAGAGAGTTTATCAAAGAAAATTTATAGATAGATTGACACAGATGGAATAATATGTATCAATATAGACAGACGGTTTTATCAAAAAAATGTATAGATAGATACAGTCTTATGCAAAAGTTTAACCAGCCCTGATCATTTTCATCATTGCAAGCCATAGCCTGCTGGCCTTTCAAATCAGGGATTTCATTTGGACATATTTTATACCCTAGGAAAAAAGCATTACAGTTCTGACATAACTTTTATTTAATCAACAAATGCTATGCAATTTAAGTCTTAACAAAAATATACAGATGCAAAGATTTGGCCACCCCAACAGAACAATGACATCAATCTTTTGTACAGCCACCTTCCTGCTGTAATAACAGCCTGTAGACACTTCTTATGGACAAGCATAGGTCCTTGAATTGTTACTGAAGGCATTTTGGGCCATTCTTCCTAGCAAAATTTCTCCAGATCAGTCAGGTTTAATCGGTACCCAGCATGAATGGTCTTTTTTTTAAATCAATCCATAGATTTTCAATGATGTTTAAGTCTAAGGCCATTCTAGAACATTGTATCATGTCTGAGCATGAGTTCCTTGGTAGAGCTGGAACTGTGCTTTGGGTCATTGTCCTGCTGAAACATCCAACCCTGCCATAACTTTGGCCTCTTGACTGATTCTTGAGCATTGTTCTTCAGAATCTGCTGATACTGGGTGGAATCCATGCAACCATCAACTCTGACAAGGTTTCCACTTTCCAGTACCTGAGCTTGCCACAAATCCACACAGCAAGTTGGACCCTCCTCCGTATTTTACAATAGGGAGCAGGTTTTTCTTCTGGAATGCTAAGTTCTTTTTTATCATGCAAAGCATCTATGGTTGTGGCATTTGTCCACATTGTTTTCCAAAATGATCCAGGCTTGTCCAGATGAGCCTTTGTATACCTCAAACAACTCTTCCTTGGCAGAATGCACAAAAGTTTCTTCAGCATCTCCCTTCCATTGAGCTGTTTTTTTGTAAAGAGTGCACTAAACTATAAATTGATATACAATGACATTTTTAGCAGCAAAATGTTCCTGGAGCTCTTTGGAGGTGGTCTGTGGTTTGTCTGTGACCCATCTAACCATTCTTCCCATTTGTTTTTCAGATATTTGTCTTGGTCTAGCACATCTTTTTCTCACTCACAAGAACTGTTTCTGTGGCCTTCCATTTTCTTACTAAATTTCTGACTATGGAGATAGACTTTAAACCTTTGTGATAGCTCTTTACATCCTTCTTCCAATTCATGTTGGTGATTTACCCTAGTTTTTAGGTCATTATAAAGTTTTTTAAGGTTCCCATGTTGCAATTTCCGGTTCACAACAAGGAGAAGCACAACTAGCAATTAGCTATCTTAAATATTCTTTTCATGATTGGCTGCACCTGTGTAAGGATTGATAAGGTTCAGAGAGTCATGCTGCAGTCACACTAGGGTTTGAGCTTGCGAAATTCTATAGTACGGTGCTGCGAAAAGGGACGGAATTAAACAAGATGATTTGACATTTAAACAAGCAAGTGACTGCTCGTTTTAAATTTCTGTGCAGAGAGGTCATGTTTTGGTCGTCGATTGGTCTCACGCAATCATGTGATGCGATTTCACAGGTCAGAGTTCACCAAGCTTCAAATTTCCAACGCAGCGAAGAGCGAACTGCGAAACTTGTCGCAGGAGCTTGCGTTTCCAGTCTGATGCATTTGAGTGCATGTGAATTGAGGTCTATGGGGAGAAAGGTGTAGTGACTGCAGCGTCACTCAAATCAGTTTGTGTTGTGATCAATCAGCAAGTGACTGCAATTTTTGAAATTCTCACAAATAATTGTACAAATCTCAACACTGCTACACTATATGCATTTCTGTCTGAAAAACATGACATTATCTAGCTTTCACTAGAAACCGAATGGCATTTCACTGTGATCTTCTCTTATAAAGAAAGAGCACATAACTATGCTGCCACAGAGGGGTGCCCAAATTTTTGCATAAAACGATAGATAGATGGATGGTTGGATGGATGGATTCATGGATAGATAGATAGATAGATACAGACAGATGATGGATGGATGGATGGATGGATGGATGGATGGATAGATAGTTTAATTGATTGGTTGATTGATTGATTGGTCGATGGATGTATTTATGGATGGATGGATGGATGGATGGATGGCTTCTGGCACAGATAGATAGATAGACAGACAGATAAGTGGATAGATGGACAGACAGAAAGACTGATTGTTTAATTGATAGATAGATAGATAGATAGATAGATAGATAGATAGATAGATAGATAGATAGATAGATAGATAGATAGATAGATAGATAGATAGATAGATAGATAGATAGATGGATAGATAGATAGATGGATAGATAGATGGATGGATGGATGGATGGATGGACAGACAGACTGATTGTTTAATTGATTGGTTGTTGATAGATAGATAGATAGATGGATGGATGGATGGATGGATGGATGGATGGATGGATGGATGGATAAACAGACAGACTGATTGTTTAATTGATTGGTTGTAGATAGATAGATAGATAGATAGATAGATGGATGGATGGATGGATGGATGGATGGATGGATGGATGGACAGACAGACTGATTGTTTAATTGATTGGTTGTTGATAGATAGATAGATAGATGGATGGATGGATGGATGGATGGATGGATGGATGGATGGATGGATAAACAGACAGACTGATTGTTTAATTGATTGGTTGTAGATAGATAGATAGATAGATAGATAGATGGATGGATGGATGGATGGATGGATGGATGGATGGATGGATGGATGGATGGATGGATAGACAGACAGACTGATTGTTTAATTGATTGGTTGTTGATAGATAGATAGATAGATAGATAGATAGATAGATAGATAGATAGATAGATAGATAGATAGATGTAAAGGTTTTCTTCACTCAATGAGTACTGTACTTTTTTGTTCTCTGCTGCATCTGTTGAACAAAACAGTAACAACTGGTGGTGAACATCTGTTCTGAGACGTTTTGTAGAACAGGATCCTCATATTAAATAGGAAAACAAAAACGGAATGACAGAACAAAATGCTTCTCCTTAACAAAACGAACATTTGCAGACCCTGCTGAAGCCCAAAAATCTGTTAAAAGTCAGAATAAAATATTGGGGGATCTAATGTAAGACCATCTGCATCGACAGCAATCTATTAATATGATTCCCACATTTTCATAACAGGGCAATTTTCCAACTAATTAACTGCTGTGAAGCTCTCATCCCTCTGGAAGGCAATTCCCAACAGACTTCATTAATACAGCAACAAACACACTGAATAATCAACAACACATTTCCCTTAAAAGCATTCTCACTAATGCAAAACATCTAATGACTGGCTGTTTATGGCTAATGTCAGAAGCTTTTATATATTTTCATGTTTTACCCATGAATGGTTGTAGAGAACAGAAATGACCATGCTATCTTGACCTGAAAAGCTGTGAAAGTAAATTGTGCATTTATAGATGTATTTGAGTAAGATTGTTCGTATGGATTAAAAGGATGGATGTGTTGTAGACATGATTTTAGGCTCAATAGTTACAAAACACTTCACATGCAGATACACGTGTGCTTTACCTGTAGAGTGACATGGTAATTGATTGAACGAAGTTTCTTACCCTCTTGACCTCCTGTATTGATCCAGTCTGGATTTGCGATACTTGCAATAGCAAAAATATCAGCTGCAAGAAAGAGACATCCTGAAATAATGGTGAGTTTATCCATTTTCACACTTCAGTCAGTGAACTACATGAGTTGAGGTCTGTTATTATTAGATGTTTGGGACTGTGTAAGATTGATGTATCTTTCACTCCCTCTTTTAGAGGGAAACTCATGAAGAAACTCAGTTCATCACAGCAGTATCTAGAAGATAATATCTGAGGATTATGATGCAAACAGCAGGAGAATGACATTCAGCATAGAACATCATCCCATTATGAAGCGTCATCCCTCGCGTACTCCACTGACAACAGCCTGCATTTTAACATCGCTGTAGAAAATCCCAAGTATTACGAGGTTACATCCATGCTGGATCTTCCTTCTTGATTTGTGGATATCATTGAAAAGGGAAAGACTCCACAACGAAGTGTCTTTTCTCACGTCAGTGTCGCGTGCGCTGATAAACGTCGTGCTTCATCGACAAGTGCCGTTGTCCTTCTTGTGTTCACACTCTTCCGCGTTTTAGTTTAAACTAATTTCGCGTAAAATAGCGTCCGAGAAGCTTTCAAAACACAACCCTGCTCGCGAGATGTTTTCCCTTTGTAAGGAATAACGGAGGGGGCAGGAGAACATGACGCAACGTGTGACGTCACCCGCCAGATTTTGACAGTTTTCTGTGTACTCTCGTTGAAAACGTATGTGGACAAAAACAACTTTCAGAAGTTTCTAGGAGTACAAATATCTAGAATAATAAGTTATAATTTTTTTTTTGTAAATGCAGTGAGTGTTCAAATTGGACAACTCATGAACACTTAAGAAGTAATGCAGTGTTCATCGGCTAAAAATCGATGCTTCAGTTCCCAGCAATTCATCGCCATGCTAGTTAAACAGCACTTTAAACTTTTTCAAAATTGTGCTACTTATTTTAAATTTTAAACAGGTGATGCCTTTCAGCACATCTGGGGCCACATAATCACTTTAGTGAGTACACGAATCACAGGTTTGTAAACATTGAGGATGCGCGCGCAGCGAGGTTGCAGAAAAAAACAGGAGCGCTTTACAGTGAGGGAATGACATCCGATGCGGTACAGAGTTTGTCGTTGTATTAGAGAAGTTATATTGATTATATATTATATATTTATTATTAACACAATGCTTTCAGCGTATTATAACAGCTCGTCACCCAGTTTTAAGCATTCTGCAAAATTAACATTAAAGTGGACGGTGTTCATAAAGCCCGAAATATACAGCTTTCTTATTAAAACTTTAATGATTTTACAAGAGGAGTAAAGGCCTACAAGTCTTTTGATGCCAAATTGTTCTGTGTGGTCATGTGCAAGAATTAATGTTCCATGATTACCAGATTCAAAACTATGTAGTGCTAAAAAACCGAGGTTCTGCCTAGCCAAAGGCAAGAAAAGACCAAACTGCACAAGGCCTGGGTAATCATTAACAAGCAAAACTGACAGCATTCTGACAGCGAACAGTACCTGTACAGCAGGGTGTGTGAACTTACATTTTATTCCTAGCTTACAGTGTCTGCAATTTAATTAATCATATGTAACTGTTTTTGCTGAAATCATTACTGCAATTAAAAACAAGTAATGTGTATTATTCTGTATAGCGTGATCTTACCTGATATAAATTGAGAAATGCGGAGTCGAGCATTTTTATTAGGTCCTCACTCCATTCAGCTCTTATGATGGCTGTTAGCCAAAGACGTCTGCGGTTGGCATTAAATGCAGTGTGGTGTACAAAGACGTCTGCGGTTGGCATTAAAAGCAGTGTGGTGTACGGTAAAACTTAAGTTTTCTATTTATGGACTTTTGATTTTGGCATCCTACCACTTGTTTGCTATTGCAAACAGTCTTTTTTTGCAACCAGTTTGCACGGTTGAACCCGTCTGATGTCATGTGTGATGTAGGTTGGTAATTCCCCTATAGCCATCCATCATTGCCAAGGAATTTCTCTAGTTTCAATCAGATATAACAGGCCAATCTCCTGCTGCACAAAGCACCCCCAAACTACATTCAATTTTCTTTACACACACTGGGTTCAGCCTTTCCCCAGTTTATTTAATATTTACAACCAGACACAAAGTAAACTTGCTTTTTGTCAATAAAGTGAAATTTGGACCAGTTTTCTGACCATACAACATGCTCCTCCTCAACAAATGCTAGCCAGGCCTTTTAATTTTATCTGCTGATGAATGTTTGGTCACTGCAGCACCATCAGTCTAAATTCTTATAAATCTCAGGACATATTCTTACATGCTTCAGCGACAAACTTGTGCATTGTGGAATAGACTGCTAATTGACTTGGGTTACATTATATCTTGTCTGCAATTTATCATAGGTGGACAACCAGCCATTTTGCAAGGTGCTGGCCTGACCTAATTCATGACCTAATTGATCCCAAAGGGATTTATTTTGGTTAATGTCAATAAATTACCTGATCCATTAGATAAGCGGAGGCTAAACTCTTTATTGATTTAGTTTTATACTGTTCTGTGTTATAGGCTTGATATGTGAAGATGCTCTGATTTGTCATCAATAAGACAATGCTCTACATCAGGGGTCACCAATCTCCTGGAGGTCCGGTAGCCTGCAGGGTTTAGCTCCAACTTGCTTCAACACACCTGCCTGGGTGTTTTAGATAAACCTAGTAAGGCCCGGATTATCTTGTTCAGGTGTGTTTGATTAGAGTTGGAGCTAAAATCTGCAGGACAGCAGCCCTCCAGGAACAACTTTGGTGATCCCTGCTCAACAAAGTGCAATCTGAAATGATTCATTACTTGACATTTTTAGGGTAGCACATTTAAGTTGCCCAGCTGTAAATACAGTCAAATTTATATGTGAATCTGTGAAGAAAGAAGTTATTTATTTATTTTCATACAGTAAACTGCTAAATTCAATATGACACTCATAGCACTGGGATTGGGCTGTATATTTGCACTGCTGCCTTGTGCCTATGCAAGAATCACAATGGTGCTGATATCAACGTCTCTTTAGGGCATAGTCTTTGCTGATATACAGCCATGTCACATTGCTAGGGATATTGCATACTACATACTTGATATCCGAGCATACTTGGAGGAAAAATATGCATACATACAGGTATAGGCATCTATCTATATCAATTAGGACAAACTAAACTTACCCATCATGACATTTACAATTTTGTTAATCAAATCTGTACACAAAAATCATGCTTATAATACACAAGACATTTACCATTATTTTATATTCACATATCAAAAACATCAAATTAATTTAATGTCAGCCTCATTCTTTGTTGTTATAAAGACATTAAGGGGTATGTGGTAAGATGATTCAAATAATAATAATTAAAAAAAAAACTAGTTTCAGGAGTGTTTGATGGTGTTGGTAGATACTTTATTAATTTACATCTATACATTTCAAATGGACAAGTGTTGAGCGCTTTTCTTGAGATTACTCCACCTTATAGAATATTACAAATATCAAGACCAACTGTTGATGACAACCTTATTATTATTATTTTTGGGGACAGAAACAATGAAGGTATCATAAACATGTCCTTGTTTTTGTGAAGAGACATTTGAAAGAGAAAATGAGCAAGAATGCCCATCAGATTTCATCAACAAAGGGTGTGTTGACCAAGTTCCCACTGGAGGCCATGGTCTTTTTACCAGACATGAATTTCTTTGCAACCTGAAAAACAAGACACAAAATTCCAGTCAATCCCTTAAGACCTCAAAATAACAATAAGATATGCTGACAATAAATAACAATTGAAGCATAGCATAATTAATCATTTTTTATCTCAACTCTAAACAATACCAATAGAAATACAGCCATTATGTAGGATCACAGAAAGCGTTTGTAACAAAAACATTTTTGTACAGAATACTCATACAATAATAGGTCCTTTCCCATGAGCTTTACTCCAGTCTATCCTGATTAAAAGTGTGATACTCTTGGGTTACCATCCCAGAGCATTTACGTTAACACTGTAAGAGACAACAGTTGCTTACGTTGACGACATCAGCTGAAGACACAGCATTGATTTTCTGGGTCACAGCCTCAGGGGTATGGTAGGTACCCTCTGACAGCACATGTGTACCAATAACATCCATCAATCCCTCAGAACTCTCAATAGACATGAGGTAATCGGCCGTCAGCTGATTCCTGCTCGGACATGAAGACAATTCATGTAGAATTACAGCCTGAAAAATATAAAAACTGCACTCTAGTTCTCAAGTGTCTGAGCTGATAAAAACTCACTTGGCTTTGCTGAGATCTGCTGCTGCAAGGTTTCCTTGAGCAATGGCATTCACCTGACCGACAGCTGCTTTGATTACCTGCACACAACAATTAACGCTTATTTAACACATTTTCTTGAGTTGACTGCCATGTCAACTTCTCTGGCCATGTCACAGCAAAAACAGATACAATTTTAGAAATATCACTTTTCTAAAATAAAAAGGTTTACAACAATTAGAAAATATCAACAGCAATGAATAATACATTAAAGTAAGATAAAACTACCATTTTAAAGGGCTCAAATTTGAAAATTATTCCTTTAAAGTCTCTACAGATAAAACAAATTGCTGTATGATAACAATAAACGGCATTCCAAAAGTAAGCTTAACAGTCTGTATTGATATTTTGGAGAAAACTCTCCTTTGAGTAAGTGTCCATAAGTACAGTTGGTCTTGTGTGTCCAATACTAAATCTTGTATAAACAACTTCATCTTTCTTGAGTGAAAAAATTGTTTTATTTTCTTCCTACTAAGGGCTGGATTTTGAAATGTTTTTTTTTAATGTTGTTTGCCATTCATTTATTCATATTTTATTAATAGACAAGGCAAAGGCAAATGGCATATGTTTCATGTGATAATCCAGTTTTGTGCACAAGTCTAATTAACATCTTTAGATAGAAATATCTTCTTAAGGCCCAATTTGTTTGTTTGTTTTTTTACCTGCATTTTTTATTTCTCTTTGCTATTTGGGCTTATTGGAACCTATTTAGAATAAAATTTTAAGTATCATCTTTGAATATGATGTACTTTTAGAGAAAAACGATGTTCAAATATGTAGACTAGAGGTCCGAATTTACATTAAACACTTTTTCACAAATTTTTTTTTTGTTATGCATATTTAATATAGCAAGTTAAAAAAAAATCTTTGACTATCAGAGAGTAAAAAAAAAACATTTCCCTCATTTTGGAAAGTTAAAAATAAGGTTTGGGACATTTCATATGCTGCAAAACTATTGCAGGATGACACTGTATGTCTGTAACAAAATATAAAACATTCAAAAGTATTTTAAATAGCCATTTAAGAGCTAAAAATGTGCTGTTCACGTATGTAGACACTCAGGCCCTAGGAGGATATAGCTAGTATCAGGTCCAAAACTGAGAGATTGATTATTACTTAAACAATTAAAGACTGTATACTTATTACTTGTTTATCAATAATGGACTTTAGCACCAGGTAGACACTACAAAACTATTCTAGAAACTGGAGTGCCACCAGTGCCCAAGAACCTTAAAGCAGATGCTTCCTATGAATCAAACCAATAGCTTCAGTCTTGTTAGCGTATATATTAGTTAATAATAGATTTGTTTCAGTGCCCCCTAAGTTTTTTTTAGATCTTAACCTTCCTGAAGAGTGTAATATAGCTGTCAATGCAAAGTTCATGCATTTGTTTGTCAAAAACAAAGGGCACGAGTCAATCAACAGACAAGTCAGAAGAGACTTGGACATCTGACCAATCTGAGCAGCACAGAAGAAAGAGATTTAGAAAGATAAATACTTCAATAAACAGTTCAGATACTGTGAAAATGAGATGCTGAAATGTAAATTCTGAGTAAATGCGAGTGTTTTTTGACCTTGGATGGTTTTAAACCTTTTTATACAAGACCTAAAATTTAAACCCAGAGTGTAATGTAAATCACACGTACATCGTTGACAGCGTTAGCCTGGCAGATGGTGTACAAGCCAAAAAGACCAGAATCCGTGTAGTTGGCATTAAACGCAGAGGCCTGCAACAAAAAAAGACAGGCCCGGTTATGAAGAATGCTTCATGAAAACCCTTTGTGAACTGAAGGCCTCATAAGGACATACTCACATCAAAGGGCAGAGCGGTGACTTTTGAGATGGCCTGAGTCAGTGTGCTGGTGCTGCTGGAGCCTCTCTTGACTCGTGGTCCTGCTCCGAGCACATGCTGCAGTACACTGAATGCAGTGGCCTCAGCTGAGGTTGCACTTGCTCCTTCAATTGCCACCAACGCATGAACCAGGCCTGCTCCAGTCTGATGCCTCACCTCACCTGCAAGACGGAGGCAGACAATAACATTTCTTAACATTATCTGAAAAGCCAAAATCTTAAGTGTAGCTTAAAAAAATGTTGGTAAGACTTTACAGTAAGGTTCCATTAGTAAATATTAGGTCACTACAATAGATAGCAAACTTACTTCTGAAGCATTTAATAAAGAGGTGATCCAATGTTGATTCAGGCATTCAGAGTTATTTACATTGTTAAAGGGCCATGATACCCCCTTGTTTCAGCAGAGTGTTTTCACACCTCTACTTTGGAAAAAGTCAGAAAAGTGGGCGTGTCCAGCTCTGTTTAGGGGGGAGTGTCGGAGGAAGAAAAGAGGCTTGGTGTGGGAGTGTCTATTTGGGCGCGCTGAATTTCAGAGTCAAAACACACAACAAACAGGGGAGAAAGGGACTGTTTACATGGACATCTGTAGTCGAATTATTTGCCAAATTATTAAATTGTGGACTTTAACTGCAGTTTGGCTCTTCCATTGGGGGAATTCATTCATGTCCCTCGCCACAAACGAGATATTTGATTCGAGGAGCTGCTCTAAGCGTTTATTTTCATGCAATGTTTGATACCGCACGGCGAATGAGAGAAAAAAAAAACTCAGCATTTCCCGGAAACTTAGATGCACTCGGCAGGTAGTGTCAGAAAGCCGCGTGTGTTATTCCGGTCACAAAATCCTACTTGAGGTTATAGTTTGGTTGTAAAGCTAACTTGTTTACACTCGGTGCAATAGTTTGTTCGATACAAATAAAATACGAACTGAATAAACAAAGAGCATTTTTAAGAGAATACTACAAGCGAATCCGGATCTCAGCGTTTGCAGATGAGAACAGCTCTCAGGTAAACAATAATCCTTCTTAGACACGTAAGTTATTGTTGTCGAGTGTCGCGTACACTGTTAATCCACACGTGAGTCTGCGCTCTCACAGAGAGAAAATGAAAACAAAACTTAACTGCAGCAAACTATAAAAGCAATACTTCACGCTTGTTTTGCCAACACAACGTGGCGTCTCTGTCGTCTGAACACTACGACAGTAATGAATATTAATGAAGTTGCACAATAGAGCGCGCTGATTGGTTTGACCCAAGCTTTACTCATGCATTAATGCATCACACTGTAAGACGTAATAAGACACACTCTGGCACAGACGCCCAGTCTGCACGCTGGAATACAGGCTATTATGTCATGACCGTGACGCAGCTTCAAAAATTAGTTTCAAACCGGAAGTACGAATTTGCTTGAAATAACGCAAAAACAACCAATTTACACTTTTTAGTGAAATATAGGTGTCCTAATAGTGTTTTTAGCAGTGTGGGACACATATACGACTGTCAACAGCTCAAAAAATGTGTTTTGGTGTTTCGTGACCCTTTAAAGAGTTAAACTCTCCTGCTCTAACATGGGTCAAGTTTCAAAAATGATTTGGCCAAAACAGAGTAACCAGGAGAACAGAATCAAATGCTGCCCATTTAAGCTGTTTGACTAGTAATGATGTGCTCTACCTCCACGGTACAGAGCTTTGGAACCAACAGTGCCCGCTCCGCTGCGGATGTTCAGGAACTGCTCTCCAACCTGCTTCAGCATGTCATGATCAACTCCTAGTGATGTATAGAAGACACATTTAGCTGCCTTTTTGGGCCAAATTAAATGTTTTTTTTTTTACAAAATATATAATTTTATAACATACCAAGACCAACCAGGGCCATTCTCGCACTCGTGAAGTTGTTCTGAACAAAGGTGTGCATCTGTGAAAAGGAAAATACAGAAAACCTCCAGGTTGAATACTTATTTGCAAAGACTAATACTTGATCATTTGCTTGATTACTTGAACAAGACTGTTATTTATCGTCATACACATGCGGTCAGCTACTTTACAACAACATGAAACTTTAAAGATGGAAGTGTGCATTTTTAACATGTTAGTGTAACTGTGTTTAGTGTTTTACTGAGTGATGAGGCATTATAGAAATGAGACTTAATCAGTTGTTATAAAAAATAAGGTTTGCTGTAGCCATTAAGCTTCAAATAAATGCAGAATATCAGATGAAGTGCCTTTTATTCAGCAAGCATCTATGAAATTTCCAGTGAAAATAACTAGAACATGATATATGCTGTTACATTGACATAACATTGTTTACTCTAGAGCAGGGGTGCTCAATCCTGTTCCTGGAGATCTACCTTCCTGCAGATTTCAGTTGCTACCCATATCAAACACACCTGCCTGTAATTATCAAGTGGTGTTCAGGTCCTAATTAATTGGTTCAGGTGTGTTTGATATGGATAGCAACTGAAATCTGCAGGAAGGTAGATCTTCAGGTACAGGATTGAGCACCCCTGCTCTAGAGTTTTGGTCTATTTAGAACATAATGTTATGTCAATGTAACAACATGTATCATTTTCTAGTTTTTTTTTTAATTTATTATCTTTTTTATTATCTCAAGAAGTTTTACAATTACATTAGGTACATGTCAGAGGTCACACATCTGTATACACTCAAAAATATAAGCACAAATTCTGTACATCCACTCTCACTTTCAGCAGTATATGCTTTCCTTTTGTTCGCATGTACACTATTGTTATACATAATAAAATAATAAATAAATAAATAAATAATAAAATAATAATTTTAATAAATATAATAAAATAGGAGGAAAAATTAAGTAAAAATAAACAAGTAAAATAAGATATACATACACATCAGCAACAAAACTATAAAGATGTGATCCTTCCGATTTTAGGTTAACAGAAATGTTCAGGTCTATGGGATGTTGCATAGTTGGTCCATTTTTCCCAGAATTAAATAAATTGATCCATTTCTGATTTACAAATGCGGTAATTTGTTCCATTTTATAAATTTTCATTGTAATTTCCATCCACGCATTTAGGGCAGGACTTTCATGTGACAACCATCCTTTGGTAATGCTCTTTTTGACAGCTACCAATAAAACCTTCATTAGATATTTATCCCTCTTTAACCAAGGTTTTTTCACTGGAAATTTCATAGATGCTTGATGAATACCATCACAGCATAAATGCTAGTATGACCACTGCCACAACATAAATAATAGATTTTTTAATTTTTTTTAATTTCCTGCCAAACCTGTTCAGTAGTGATTTGGCCAATCTTGAAGTCTGGACAGTACAAGGAATTGGACAGGGCATTCTTATAGGCTGCAGCATGTAAATCTTCAATAACACCTGAGGGACAAACAGATGAAGAATAGAAACAGAAAATTATCATGATGACTTCCATCAATCCCCAGTGCAAGTTAGTTTAATCCACATCACAATTTGCTTCTGCTATTTTTCACTTAGGAGTCAGGCTGTTGATTCTCAGCACTAAAACCAAATTGAAGACAATAAAGATAATGGTTTATTGTTAACAAATGCGCTATATTTTAGTCAATAATACCTTTTTTTTACAAAATAATTATTATGTTGATGGTTATTTTGGACACAATTCACACCTAAACTGTAAAGATGATGTATATTAAGTTGAAGGCAAACTTCTTAGCCCTCCCATGACATTTTTATTCCTTTTAAAATATATTTCCAAACACATTTTTAAACATCCTAATTTTAATAATTAATTTTTTTTGTCTTTTTCATTTTAGTTCTTTTCCAAGATGACTACTTAGTACAACACGTACTAAGCTTAAAGTGCCTAACTAGATGTGTTTGTTTAATTAGGCAAGTCACTGTTGTGCAATGACTTGCCTAATTAACCCGAGTTAACCTAATGAACCTAACCTAATTAACTTTTTAGTCTAAAGTGGGCATCAAAATGACAAAGCTGCATACCAATCTGTGGCGTCTGCTTGGCGAGTTTCTTATCCAAATTCACCCTTCCCGTGAGGTCTGACACTTCCCATGCACGAAACTCGGGTGCCGTGGTCACATTGATCAGATACTCCATAACAGTGTCACTGTGAGAGAAAACATGGACAACATGTGTTTAGCGAAATATAAGATCACACTCAGATTTTTAAGGACCAAACTAATGTGTTTTACTTACATATGATCTCTCAGGCAGTCTACAGTATATGACATGGTTTCCCTGGAGCTTGACACGCTGCACAAAAATATATGATATGCATTTACTCACAATGTATTCCACTTGTGCATTTTAATACAACATAACATATAAAGACCATTTCACAGCCTGTGAGGACACACAGATATCATCGTAAATCTAGGAAAATTAAGCTGACATTTCTCTAAGGCAATGTTTCTCAAACTTTTCTTACCAAGTACCACCTCAAAAACAAACTGTCTCTACAAGTACCAACATAATGACCGATATTCAAATACAGTAGTATAGGAGGCCTAATAAAGCAGCTAAAGCTCTGCACAGTTCAAAAACGTGGCAGATTAATTCTTATTATTAAGAATATTTAATATTGTCAGATACTTTACCGTGCTCACAGGTAAAAAATAAATAAAACGTCAACATTTAAATTAAAATGTGCTTTTAAAAGTTAATTAAAAACGTTGATGTTCTTAAAAAGTAAAAAGAAAACTGCTGTACTTAAATGTAAAGTATAATCATAAAGCAGCCTATTCATCAAAACCTGGAAATGTTCCTTGGACCTTATAAATATAGGCTATATCTCATCATATTCCTATATAAACTCTTTTTGATACATTTTGAATTACGTTGAATCAATATATGACTCATTTGCATATCTTTGAAATCTAAACATTATCTTGCATTTTAAATATATGAATTTGATTTACATATTTAAATTAGAAATTAGATCTGCTTACTGCACGTTAGAGTAGGCTATGTGTGTCAGAAAACAAGAGATTAAACTACACCTGTCAACATTTTGGTATAAAAAAATACGGGATACATCCCCAACAACTGTTACATATATGGGGAGGAAATTAGCTTCAAATGATAGAATACATAAACATTAGAAAATAAAATAAAAGGTTCAGCCAATTAAAATCAATTTACTTATCACATCGGTGTTAGATAACACGTTAAAGAGTTAATAGTGTGTTATTATTTTTCCTTTAATTATTCAGCCATTCCTTTGCATACCATAAGAAGGAAGCCTGCATACCAGTTTGAGAACCACTGCTCTCAGTGTTTCCTCTAGGACTTTTCCAGCTGTGGCCGCAGGCTTTTTTTTTTTTTTTTTTTTTTTTTTACACAGGTCTACATGTGGCGTTATTTCAATGACAAATGTCATGAGCGCAGTATTACTAGTCGAGATTGCTATTATGTAATAGCCTACAGCATGCGGATCTCTTTGCTTGCACGCCAATTTCCTCAAAAACTTCTTGCCAACCCCCTCAAAGATAAACCGCTTCAAGAGAGTGCCGATCTTGTGCGCTCTTAAATAAATGCTGCTGAAGTGCGATTTAGTGTGTTTATGTAACGAGTATGTTTCCAGCATGTATTAGATATGCTAGGAATATTTATGAATTTCTCCAATAAACCAAGAGCGATATTAATGCGTACTGAAGTCAAGTGAAACGGCTATACGTCGAGTTTGCTGGCCTCATGGATCACGCACCTGTCAGTCAGTCAGCACGTAACCTTAAGGGTTTAAACAAATGACGCACAGCACTTCTATGGTTACACAAAAGTTCGCACTGTTATAATTCACTTACCCTTTAATATGTTTTGGTGTGATTATTACCTGCTATTAAAAAAATAAAATGTTTTGAATGAGAAGCTGTAATGTAGCCGTGGCGGGATCAATTTTGGCGTTGCGTCCCGACATGGAAGAATGAATGTAGCGGAAACCTTGTAGTTCACCCAAAATTATTTACATTTACTCACCCTCAAGTGTTTGCAAACTTTTGAGAATTACTTGTGTCTGTTAAACACAAAATAAGTAACTTTGAAGAAAGTTACAATCCTGTAAACATTCACTTTCATAGTAGGCAAAACAAACATTGTGAATGTCATTGGTCACATTTTTCAAAATAACTTATTTCTTTGTTTAACTGAAAAAAAAATCTAAAAGGTTTGGGACAAGTAAAGAGTGATTGAATGAATGAATTCAGTTTTGGGTGAACTATCCCTTGAACTCATTGTTCAGCAGGTGCATCTGAAGTTCATTTGAACACCTTGATGAAGGCAAGTTTTGCCACAATGCGTAAGTGAATAAAAGTGTGATTATAACACACAAGCATGTGATTAAATGCTTTTAAAGGTTTTTTACCAATTTTTCGAGTGCCTTGTACTGATTATTAGTCCAAAGAGCACTGATATATTATTTAAATCATGAGGCTGTTTGTTTGATTTCGATGTGGATGTGATGCCAAGTAATATTCCAAATGCTGCTCAACAAGAGCTCACAGAACAATAGCTCTATTTGGACAGAACTAGCTTTCCAAACGATATGTTCATGATATATAAACGTAGATTTCAGTTGTATAATTGAACTGCCATGTAAAGTAAAACATCATAACTTGCTTAGTGTTTAAATATGTAAACATTTTACAAGGTGGCTTTCCAGAACGGCTTATAATAAACCTACTGGATAAATATATTTTAACATTTAATTTCCCTGTTATGCAATTAACTGCAGAATTAAAAATACTCTTACCTGAAACTGATATTAGAGTATCCAGTCTTAATCACCGCCGGCAGTTTTAACATGAAGTGACACAACATCTGACATATAGATGAAACTGGCACTACACTGAGTGTAGTGACACTTCTGGTGGCATGTCCGGTTTTCACCGAGTTAAGTCAGTAAGCCTACATGCAAGTGATCTTGTGAAATGTGCCAGTAGTTGTCAGTATAAGCACATGTTATAAGCACACTAATGTTATAAGTTTCTCTTTGGTTTAAAATTTAAAAAAATGAATAGGCAAATGACACCTATTATCTTATATGCATACATGTATTTACAACACACATTTTAATATAACTTTATTCTAATATAACTTCATAAATCATATTATTTAAAATACCTTAAAATAAATAGCAATTCCATATTGTATAGTCCATATTGTAGCCAACAAAGGAACCGATAAGTTTGTCACAATAAGTTTGATATCTCTAGACATGTATTGTCAAATGACTACATATTATGTGTAGTTGCAGTAAATACCGGAAGTATAACTACGAATACATAAAATTTAATGCTTATAAATTTAAATCCTCATGGAGTAGTCCAGCATATAAACTAACTTGCGATGCAATAATTCATGTTAAAAGCCGCGTAATGATTAAATATCTTTTTGCACATGTCGATTAGTGTCATTAAGCTTTGCTGTGTGTCGATGTCACTGCTAAAGATGTCACCGCAGGGACATGCCACTACCAAATAACACACAACAGTGAAAACAGAACATGCAACCAGAAGTGTCACTAAACTCAGTTGCATATCCCATTAGCATCTGTACGTCAGATGTCAATAGCTATGTTTCCATCCACCTATATTTATGCGCATTTTGCATATTTGCATAAAAAGGTTGATGGAAACGCCAAGATGCGCATAATTCTTTGAAAATGTGCATAAAAAAACTTATGCACAGAACTGAGTAGGATAAACTTTTTTGTTTGATAGAAAAAGATGCGCAAAACTCTGATGGAAACATTTTTACAAATTTTAGTTTGCGCATTAAAAAAGGTCATGCGATTTTATGATAAGAGATCATGTGATGATGAAAATGTGTGTAAATGGACAAACCAGCAGGCTGAGGACACTGTAAAACATCTAAAATGTTGATTTGGTCATTCTATAACGCCTTACCGTTTAAGTGTTAGTGTTTTTATATTATACATGACCTCCAGAATTTAGAGCATCTGTGCTCCACTTCGTACACCTTTAAACGCGACCGCGCGTTCACTGCGTGTCATGATTCCCTTCTGATGCGCAAGTCATTTATTAGATGAAGAAAAGATTGTTGCAGCTTCTCCTACTGCTGCAAATTACATTTTTACTATTGATATTTGGCGGCAGATAATCAGGAAGTGATGATTTTGTTCGCTTTGACTCGTAGGATGGAAACGCTGCTTTATTCCCACGTCTTTCATGCGATAATCCAGATTTGCACATAAAGTTAATTCGCATTTTTGGATGGAAACATAGCTAATGTCACTTCATGTTAAAAATGCTTCTCACAATTTACATGACTTGGCTATTCCTCTTGTTTTAATTCTTTTTATTTTTATATTTTAATGAAAGGATAGTAAACACATTTATATCCATTACCGTACGTTCACACCGAAAGCTGCGAAAGCGGCAAAGTAGCCGGAAGTCATTCATTTTCAATGAAAGCCGATGGCGATAAGCGGCGAGGAGCACGGTCTTCACCGGTGTTGACGTCAAGGAGAGTTGAAATCAAGTCAACTTTATGGTAATGAGCTATGACACGGTTTGGCGGCAAGCAATCAGAATGAAGAAGTCCACCGCTTGACAGGACTTCAGAGAACACCGACCTGTGAACTTTGGTTCCGACCACAGTTGTTCCCAAGGGTTTGATTATTGCGGTTGCCGGATTTTCAATTATTTACAATGTCTTCTTACAGGAACATGCATTAAATAAGTTACTGGCGAGTTACTGATGTGCAATAATGTTATATATTTTTATCTTTAAAAAAGCTGGAATCTCATGCCACAGTACAAAACAGTATTGCTGCTTCAGGATATTTCAGACATATGGACACATTGGATAATTAAATGGAGCAAAGCCACACCACATGCAACTTAATCTTCCATTGTTTAATGAATTTGATAAGAAGTGCGCAACATTTTACGGCCCCTTTAAATACGAGATCAATGTAGCGAATTTTGACGCTCTCACCGCTTTTGGTGTGAACGCACAGTTATTGGTACACAGAAACCTGAAACTTGTTGCACTACAGATTGTAGAGTAGTTCAACAGAACATCCTACAATGAAACTAGTCCTGTCCGAATAGGGCTTATGACAGCTTTCAATTCTGTCAACTGCCAAAATAAAAACAGAATATACACCAAAGGGAGATCGTTTTTGTGTAACACTGAAAAACTGACCTTAAGCTTCCCCCAACAGCCTCAACACCACGGCAGATCCTAAAAGCAGATGCTCCCTTGGTTGTCTGGAATCAACAACAAGAGAAGTGAATGCTAACAGGATCACTGCGCACTATCAGTAAAGAAGTCAAACACAGAGTCGAGATGGATGGATTGTATACCAAACTGGCGGCCAGACGAAGCAAGTGTGTGACACCAAGGTTATCAGTGGTCTCATATCGGCTTCCGGCCCTGACAAGAACACCAATCCGAGAAGCAGGAGAATAGTTTTCCAAGGAAGCAATCACTAAGCCACTAGGCAATTTCGTCACCTAGAAAAGAGGGAGGGAAAAAGCAATTACACCTTCCATTTATATAATTTGCTTATAATATCAGACTTTTTAAGATAAACCAACTAAACATTCAAATAAGAAACTGATTCAGCCAAGTTTAACAGTGATTTGAATAATAAAGTGATATGGATCAAACTATCAGTCAAATCTTATCTAAAGCAATATAATCTATCGGAAAGTGCAAAGCAACGTAACAGAAGACTTGAACTGGTATTATTTAAAGGCGTCTGACTAAAGCTTTATGTTTAATTATTATTTTTACTCAAACATCTTAGTGCTTCCCGCACATAGACTTCACTTGGGCGGGCCGCCAAGGTATATTAACGGCTGCCTAAATATATTTGATGACAGTTTTTTTTACTAATAATATCATCCTTTTACACTTTTTTTGTATATGCCCAAGATCAAACATCCATGTTTAATTTATCATTGGAAAATCTTCTCTTGCACCTACGTTTTTAGTGCTGCTCATTGTGTGTGCAATAAAACTGTCAACAACACTTCCTCAGACACTCATGTGCTCTGCAGAAACCCACAGAGATGCACTTTTTTGGAGCCTAAAAATTAGTCCGGCCTGTGTTTCTAAATCTCCTAAAATGTCGACTTTTACTTTCTGTTGTTAATTGTATGCGTTTTTGATTTACTCTTTAATTAAAGACTTCTTTTCACTTGGCTTCACAGCTGACAGCAGACAGAGCCTCGAGACCAAGAGAAAAAGTAAATAATAGATTCTTTAATCTGAACGATTTAAAAACTATACTGTAACTCGGAGAGGACGAAAATGACATCTGAACTGGCTGCATATGTACATCATTAGAAATAGAATTTAAATAAAGCAAATTTTTTATTCTAATTATTAATAAATATCCATTTTAGAGATATTGTCTGTTTTTATTCATTTTATGTAATATCATAATGTAATTTATTTCTGATTTGCTGTATATGTTAAAATTTTGTTGATGTTAATCGATTACATATTTTATACTTATTTTAAATGCTTTGGCAGTACTGTACTAAATGTCATGGCAATAAAGTAACCTGAACTACCAGCGCAAGTTTATTTCATGTGGGAAGCACCACATCTCATTTTGAACATTTGAGACCATGATTCATTTTACCTGTAGGCAACATTTCTCATTGAACAAGATGACCATGTTTATTTATCATTTTTACAAATATTATCTTTCTTTATTATTACAAATTTAGATAATTTATTTTCTCTTGTGAATTTTCAATTTTTATAAACAAAACTTTCAGTTTTAAAGGTTCAATTTGATGTTCATGTTAGTTTTTGTTTTTTTATAATTTCTATTTTTGTAATAAAATCAATACACCCTATTAAGTTTGTTTTTGTATATTACTTTCTATTCAATATTAGCACAAATTTTTGGTCAAACTAATTTGAATTTAGCCAAACACCTAAATAAATGCCAATATTATTTAGACTGCTAACAAATTTAAATGTTTGAATTACCCAAAAACATTTATTTATATTTACAACATATAGATGGTTTGTAGAAAAATAAGTTACATAACCAATAAACTAATATTTTAAAACCTTTTTATAGAGATTTAGATCACATAAAATTTTAAATAAATAATAAATGAATTACAAATGTAAACTCTCAGAATTATATACAATTATAAAATCAAATAAGTTTAATATTTGTGCACCCGTTCAGTTAAAAGTCAATGTGATATCAGTACAGTGAAAGTTTCAGCACTACAGGTTGTTTTCAATCACTTCGTTATGATAACGAGGGAAATTCAGATGGAGGGCAGGAAGGAACTAAATGAGCGACGTAGAGGAAAGTACATATTTTTGCGATTTATAACGTATTTCAAAGGAGAATTAAATAGAAAATAACCACATATGTTGGGCATGATCCTCATTTGATCCTTATATCATGAAGAGGGCAGACTTTTCCACTGAACTAAAATATATTAGCCTGTCATCGAGGCGGTAGATACTGTATAATTGTGTTACATGAAAAACACTGTAGTAAATACTATAGTGTTTGGAATCATACTAAAGATAATTACTTGAATCAAACTATCATAGTAATTATATTGTTGCTGTACAGCTGTAACTAATTATTTATTCATAAACAAATAATAATCAAATTATTCAATAGGTTTCAGTTTTCAACGTTATAATTATACACAATATATCACAAAGCACAAGTTTATACTAACATCATTTATTACATAAGTTTATCAGTTTAATGTGATACAGTATTCTGTAGCATTCATTAACAAAAAGTTGTTCAATAACATGTTTATTACAAATTAGTAGTTTTTTCCCCCATGCGAATATCTTCCAGACATCACGATAATGAGCATACAAAAGCAGGGCATCATAGTCTACATTACTATAAATTTATTTTGTGTGCCACAAAATGTTTAAGTGTGCCACAAGAAAAACCGTCTAGTTTTGTTGCAAAGGTAGCATTTCTTTTTTGTTTTGTCGATGAACTTACAAACCTTTACAGCTGCTGCGCCTATAGACATTAACGTTAAGGTTGTTAATTCCACCGAAATGCCAGTAAAAACATGGATTACTGCAAAACAAGACCGCGATTTCATTGTAGCGATTACATGGGAGGGTATGTAATTTATATTCTCCTGGATTAAGTATAAGTGTGGTGGTGTTTGTATCTGATTTTTATTTAACACATAGCTAGTACATAGCTTGTATATAATTACTGGTGCTGTAAAACAAATAATTGCGTTCAAAAAAGTTTGTCCACATGGGTTTAATACATGTTGTCTTTTCTTCCAATTTATTTAGATAGTTTCTTGAATCCACCCCCCCCCCCTTTTTTTTATGAGCAAAAACCTTTGGAAGTCTAGAAAATCTGTTCAGTATTTCTTATTTTAGCCAAGTTAAACAATTATAAACATAAAACAGAAACAGTTTGATGTTCTGTAAAAGCCTTTTGATTCCTATGTAGAAGAATCACTTCCTGCCCTCCATCTGAATTCCACACATCAATGACATCATGTGAAAACAACCTAAAGTTTTATATACAGTTACCTGAAAACAATATGCTGAAAATCACGTTGTGCTTATTAAGATTATAGAAATCTTGAAAATGTGAAATATGTCTGTTTGATTAAGAAAAGACATGGTGTAAATATGGGGAATTTAAAACCATAATTATCTAATATCAACAACACTATACGATTCCTGAGGAAGCACAATCTCTAAAATGTGAGCAGAAACCCTCCCCAGTACCCATACAAATATACAAACATAAACGTCTTGGAACATGTGAGGGGCACCTGCTGAGACCTTGATGCCCATCAGAGTGACAGTCAAGGGATAGTTACTTTGAGAGGCCGCATTGAAGCGTCTATGTAGAGCAGGGGTGACCAACCCTGTTCCTGGAGATCGACCTTTCTGCAGATTTCCGTTGCAACCCATGTTAAACACACCTGCCTGTAATTATCAAGTGCTGTTCAGGTCCTAATTAATTGATTCAGGTGTGTTTGATCAGGGTTCGAGCTGAACTCTTTAGGAAGGTTGAACTTCAGGAACAGGGTTGAGCACCCCTGCTGTAGAGCAAAAGACAAATCATCATCTACTGACCTGCACTTCCTGTGGCACAAACTTTAGTGGCTCCCCAGCTGCAGCAAAATCCACCTTACGGGCAGCCTGGGCTGCATAAAGCCTTCTCTGAAAATTAAAAAAAGACATAGCTCTGACAAAAGATTCCATCCAAAATAAGCAGTACAAACATAAAGGCAGAGCGAGGTATACAATGTAAACCCATTATTGAAACAAACAATTTTAAATAACAATGCTACAAGCCTTTCTTTTTGTTTGCATCAGGATTGTAGATAACATATCACCAGAAATGCGTGTAAAAATACATACATATTGTATTACATCATATCAAAGTGTTTAATTGATCACACAAATAGATCAGGAAAACTGTTACGGAGCAACAACCACAACTGTTGACATTGTGTCATAATAAATAAAATGTTTATTTAAAAAAAGAAAACTCTTTGATTGAAAATATAAACAAATAAACATCTAACATTTCACTGAATTAAATGGTCAAAAATGGGGGAAAGTCTCTTTCTGCAAATAAAGCTTCTGAAATACAAAGCGGGCACAATTATTTAAATGATTCAGCATTTTATTACATCACTATGTAATATTTATTTATTTATTATGTTAATTTCAACAACAACATTGTATTATATTTAAATATATTTATTCCCCATTTTCACAGCCTTATTTATAAAGATTTGGCAAGGGCTCCAATAACTTAGATGATGAATAAATATTTATTTGCACAGAACAGTTTATTTGAATAGATATTTTTGAATGTATACTTCTATTATGTAGATTGTGTATGTTTTATTTATTATACTTTTTGTTTCATTTATTATTTAATTCTTCTAAATTTTTACATTTATGATGAACAAAAATGGTATTTTATGTTGCCATGTTCTGGTAATCTATAAAGAGTCATAAACGCTATTATATAAGGTCTAAAATTATATCATAACTCACTTCAATTATTTAATAATGAAAAGTTCAATATAATACGGTATAAGCATCGACTTCATATGCAAGTCAACCAGCCCTAATTTCTATTATTTACCAATGGTGTCAATCATTTAAATGAATTTTATTTGTTCAATAGTTCAATATTTGATTGTGCTTTTAAATGTATAATTTTATTATGTATATGTTAAAGACAACTAGTTGTATTTTTAATTCCCAATTTCTTATTACTGTTCTGTTTATTAAATTTTTACATTTACTGTAGTATTTTATGCTTTTTAATGAACTTTTTTTTTTACAGCAGTGTTTCCTGAAACCTACAAACAGTCTTATGTGTTATTATTTTATTAGATCTAAAATTATATTATTAATTGTTCGAAAAAGTCTTGAGTTGCCAGTCCTACATCTTGCATTTACAACCTGGTGATGTCTATTTTTCAAAATGATAATTATTTAATTCATTTGCAAATTGATTCTCAACTAAGATATCATCCATTTCAAGACCACACTGTGTTGAATACATACAATAACTTACATTGTCATACTGCAGACCTGAGTGTTGTTGTCACATAAGGAAATGAGAGCTAGAGGGTCCATGGGAACATTTGAAAAGGAAAAAAAAAACTAAAACTACATTGATTTTTTTTTATCTATAAAAGATGGAAAATACGATAAAAATATATACAAGTATGAAGTCAATTTCTGTACAAACTGACAACAAACATTACAAAACTCAAACAATGTCCTTGATCTTTAACGTTATAAAAATAAAGACAAGTTAAACATTTCAGAGTGAAGAACTTTTAAATAGTATATTAAAACATGGTTATATTAAAAAGGATAATAATATGACATACTGAGAGCTGAACTGACAACCGTTTCTCTTATATTTGTATATGTGAACTAAAGTTAAGGCCGGCGTCCATTCAATATGACCTGAAGCATTAAACAACATCCAAAACCACACAGCAAAACCTCGACTAACCATCTTTAACCACGTAAATCATAATCTCACCGATAACTGGCTTATTCCCCGAATTCCCCTCATATTTTCTCTCTCCTTCAGACAGACCACGGCAATATGGCTGACCTAAGGATGTCCTACCCAAAATCCTTCACTCTCTGCCTCCTCTACAGCATGTCGACACTTCAGTAAAGCGTGAACTCACACTGCCACACGGCGACTCGGAGGATTGACTACGAACTATCGCAAAGTACACGCAGCATTGTAGTATTTGAATATGTAAATATTGCGTTGTAATATTTGATAAGTTTAATTAAATTTGTAGTTTTCCATAGATCTCAAAACACTTACTAAAAAGGAATGTTACTATAGTAAATTACATAGCTAGTCAAAAAAATGCTTGTTCTTTTGAAATATTAAACTCCATATAAAAATATGATCTTTTAAAATTAGCATTACATTCTAGATTGTTTTATGTAAAAAAGTAATTAAAAAATATCAAAATATTGAACTTTAAAACACAGCTAAACTTTACAAATTGACTTCCAATACATTAATTTAATAGGGAAAAAATGTACAACAGACCTTCACAAACAAAAATAGTAATAATTATTATTATTTAAATAATAATAAAAATGACTTTTTAAGTTTTTTCTTATGCTTTAAACAACACATACATACATGACAATATAGCAAACAAAATAGTGCCAGGGTGATGGAATGTAAATAATAATAAAAGTACAAAAATAAATGAAACAAGCAGAAAAAGTTTATAAATAATCAAATAAAATTCTTATAATTACAAAGCAGGACCTTTATGTTACATTAATCAAAGATTTTGAAACTAGAGCACGAAGCGGACTGTTGTTTTGATGGCCTTTCTATTAGCACTAAGCCGAAAAATACAAAAGTACATTTTCAGTTCCTCATAAAACATAGTAAAATAGTTTTTTTTTTTTTGAAAATTTACACTTATGAATATAAAACTTAATCAACAAAATAAATAGATTGATAACAAAAAACATCGCTTTTCAAAATACCATAATTAAAATATCCAACTACTTACGTTAACGCAAATTAAAATTAAAAAGTGCCTTTTTTTTATAAAGACAAAGTTTAATAATACAAAAGCTTTTTAACATAACCGCAGTGCCAAATAATGTGGGGTACAGACAGTTTCCAAATGCGAAGAACAAAAAGAGTAATTTATATCAACATCTTTTTCATATATACTGAGAAAATGTTTACCCGAATATAATTTATAAATTGGTTTAAAGATATTTAAACTAACTAAAATTTTGTGAGGTAATGACCAAATACTTTCGCCTTAAAGTCCCCTTTAAAAAATCTACAGGAAGTGGTTTTCAATGTGAGCATGCGCAGTGTGTCGATCACAAACACGTGTGAGCCTCTGCAGTTCGTGGTGAAGATCTCATAGCTGCGCGGGTCATTAGAGTGATTTTCTTTTGTATAATTTCTAAACTTTCTATATTTTCTGTTTGGTTAAATAGTGTCGTCCTCCGTGAAGCTCTAGCCGAGAGGACCGTGTGTTATTAAGTAAAATTACCGAGTGAAACAACAACAAACAAGATGGTAAGTATCGCGTGGGATTTCTTAGTTAACGTTAGCTAGTTTCTCGTGTTTTTTTATCAATGAATTCAACATTTATACATTTTGATTTTGACTTCTGTAAGTATGTGTATACTCTAATATTTTAAAGGCATCGTTGCGTTTGTGTTTTGTACATTTACGTCGTAGATCTAAATTCAAACGTTACTAACCGGATGATAAGAGTTAGGCTGTCTATATGTAAATGTGTGTCTTCTAATATCGTTTTACTCCTTTGTCTGTGGTTTTTACGCAGACTGAAGCTGAAGTGAACCCTAAAGCCTATCCTCTGGCAGACGCCACGCTTTCCAAAACCATCCTGGATCTGGTGCAGCAGGCGTCCAACTACAAACAGCTGAGAAAAGGGGCCAATGAAGGTGAATTACTCGTGTAATGTTAGATTCACTATTAAAGACTAACAATACTTCTCACTCCTAACATTAGGATACTAGTTATATATATTATTAAAACACTGCTACTTGAACATTTACAAATAATCCAATTCAAATGCTCAACCATATTTCAAACATACATAGTCGCATAGCTTCAACCAGGTGTTTGCAAACGGAGGTCTAGTAAATTAAGAAATTTATGTAAATATTTTTGAGTGTAAATTAATCAATGTGAAACCGTATACAAGACAGCAAATACGGATTTGATTAAAACAATCCAATAATGAACTCATTTAATAAAATTATTTAGTGAAATGTTCATATTCAAAAATGCTTCTCAGATTCAAATAAAGTAAAAAAAAAAATAGTATTAGTAAATGATTAGTAACAAATTATCATTGTATAAACACTGGAGTCCTTCATACTAGGGTGATCACATTTTGGGGTTTGTGGTACCTAAAAAGAATGAAAACCTGATTAAAGCTGATGAAGTGTTAAGTCATTCGGTTTAATCCTCAATTTAAAATGTTTAAAAAATTGAATAATTGAACATTTGTGCGTGTGTGTATCCGCGCGTCTATTGAATGCAAAAAAAGAAAACCGCTTATCTGCTCTTAGTGATGGAATTTACTAACTCATGCCTAAAGCCTGGTTTATACTTCTGTGTTGAGTGATCGGCCTGAACCACGACACATGCCTTGATCGTAGTCGTGCATTTATGCTGTTTGTGTTGGTTTGCAATAACACTTTCGTAACGCTAGATGGCAGTGAGGTTTTTGTTCCTCTGTGTTGAGCCGACCAATCGGAGCGCCCCCAAGGGGTGGCCAGGGGTCACTGCCACCCCTGTGTAATCTGTGTAATCTGTTCGACCCTGTGGCCACCTCAATGACTTTGCTGTTGGTAATATTAATTTAAATGTACTGGCATAAATGTACAATATTTCAATAAATAAATAAATAGCAGCCACTATTCTCAGGGCAAGGTTGACATTTGCACGGGATTGCTCATATTTATAGAAAAGTGTTTTTAAACTAAATACCGACTTTTACTTGGTTTGCGCAAGTACTTGTTGAATTATTTCAAGGAAAAAAATGCAATATTTCAAGAATAACTATTTAAAACTACATTATTTTATTTACCAAAAACAAAAATATAACATTACACTGAATACTTTATTAAGTTATTTTTTGTGTGCCATCTAAAGATTTGGTATGTCCTCTTCTGGCCACCCCTAAGAAAATTTATTGGGGGCGCCACTACGACCAATCACAGAAATCACTCGCTCCATCAGACTCTCACAGCTCTTATCTCCATCCACACTCTTAAGCGCTACCAAGCCGACCAATCACAGAGCTTACGCTATGCGTTTTGATGAGGACTTGGCGACCATGCATAGTATGCACCAGAGCATATGCGTGTGCTTGACACAGAAGTATAAATCAGGTTTAATACACCAAACAATTGTTAATAAAAACTAGATTTGCGCAGGCTGCATATTTAAATACTTTGAACTTAATTTATGAAGCGTAAGTTTACATGTTTGTTTTAACTGCAATAGTGATTGGTTCAGTTGATTTTTAGAGTTTTTAAAAGCTTAACAACTTAGAATGCTAAACTACAGTAGTCTACAGCTGCGTCCCAAATGGCACACAATGTACTTATGCACTTACACACTTGGCAGCAGAGTAAATGTATGTAGTCTCATCCCAAATGGAACACCAAGGGTTTTTTACCAAGTGGAAATTCAAACCATTTTCCTGATGACATTTGCCGGTTGCCAAATTGGTCAAAAAAATGACCACCAAACAATACTTGCCATGAGTTGAACCGGACTCACCATCGGGAGGCGCTAAAATCACTCGTGGGAGATTTTGCTTTCATAATCCAAAATTGTTATCCAACATGTGCGCCCGATAGCTCCACCCCTTCCGCTACCTGAGCAAAACTGCGGTCGTTTTGTGTGTAGTGTCCATCATTCTACACTTCATTTTAACGGTTGAATAAGTGCATCATCTGGGTAATTTAAGTCCACTTAATATTTTTATAGTTTTTAGTGTAAATGTACTACTTGCGCTATTTATGCAAAATAATGGCGAAAAGTAGAGCAGAAGTACGCGATTTGGGATGCACCTTATATCAATAAAAAATTATTACAGTTTCGTGTAATTTGTCTATCACTAGTCAGCAGATGGATGTGCAAAAGGAATTTAATTTGTTTTAAAATAAAATCTTAAAATGCCATTTCAAGTGGTTAAGTGAGAATCTCAGGCAAAAATAAAACACTGGTTAAAAGTGTTTGTAGAAATCTTCTAGCTCTAATTCATTGTTGTCTTTCACAGCCACCAAAACTCTTAACCGTGGCATTTCTGAGTTCATTGTGATGGCGGCTGATGCTGAACCTCTGGAGATCATTCTGCACCTGCCGCTGCTGTGTGAGGATAAGAACGTGCCGTATGTGTTTGTGCGCTCTAAACAAGCTCTTGGACGTGCATGCGGGGTTTCACGACCTGTCATCGCCACTTCCGTCACCATAAAAGAGGGATCTCAGCTGAAACCTCAGATTCAGTCTGTGCAGATGGCCATTGAGAGACTCCTAGTTTGAGTTCATACCTTTTTACATTTTGGTTTTATAAACAGTGATGTCTTTGTACAGTCAGTAAGGATTTTTTTTTTCTTTTTTATATGTTGAATGGAACTGAGTGAGATGCTCAGCAACAGATAACCGAAATAAAATTCGGTGAAAAAGAAATGGCGTTTTTCATTGTGTGGGTTTGTTGTTTGATAGATGAACATAAAGCATGCTTTAACATTGTAGCAGTACTTGGGCATTGGTATAATGAATAATAAGCAGCCTCCTTGCTTGCGTTACTTAGAACATGAAAAATGCTTTGGTTTTTCACAGTAATGTAAATATAAATATGCAATTAATACCAGCAGAAAAAAATATGAAATAAGATCAGTAGTTTTACTAAAACCATAAAATTCACCATACTAGAATGTACGCTGCACAAATGTTTGTGAAATTTAGGTGTAAACTAGGATTAATAGGTTTGAAACACATATAAAAGCAGCTTAATATAAAGTCTAGTAGTTGTTGTGTGCAACAAAAATGTATGTTATAACTTGACAATTATTAACCAAAAATTATTATATTTTGGTTCTAAAATTGTTATTATCTAGAACAATACCAGTTGAAAGTGAGGATCTTTGTGAAGCAATTATATGATTTATAATTTCAAGTTTAAACATGTGACTGAAGAAATTTATTAAGGCAACATGCAAAAAGAGCCAAAGGTTAATGCTAATTTTATGTATTTTAAGACAACTTTTGTCTGTAGGGTCTTACAAATTAAAATTGGTTAGGTTTTTTATTATTGCACAAACTGTCTACCTACAACAACGCAATATAAAAGGTAAACAAAACGAAACCAAGTGGTTAAAAAAAAAATCCACGAAGCAGAATGTACAGCATTTCTACATCTAATGATTTTAAAAATTAACGGGATAATTATGATTGATACATATATGAGATTTGTTGCTTTTCAACAATTTCACTGTCGAAATAAATCAAAATCAATACAAAAAAATGTGTTAATGTGCGAGATGACATGTTTCTGTTTATGTGAAAATTTCCCAATAAAAGAGATTAACAACATATTTAAAACAACTTTTGTTGGATGTGTTTTTATAATAAAAAAATAATATATTTTCATTTAAAATAAAGTTTTGTCATTTAAAAAAAATATTTTGCTTGAGCTTTCCAGAGACTTAAAACTATCAAGGTTTTATTTTGAAGAAGAATATGCGCGTTGCACTCGAGTGAACCACGTGACTGAGGAGCAAAAGTCCACAAACAGCTCGGGAGGATTTTTTAAAAGTGAAAAAAAAACCACTGGTCAAACAACCATGAGCGACTCTCTTGTTTTATTGAACAAATGCGAGGTCGAACGTTTGCTCAGTTACGACGAACTAATCCCCAGACTTGAGTCTGCCATGGGAAAGTTTTCTAAAAGGGACAGTTCAGAAATAATCCAGCCTGTGAGATCTGTGGTCCCTATACAGCCATACAATGGGTATGAAAATTCTTTGTTTGAAGATAATGCTATGGTTTAGTTAAATAATTATGTATAAGAAAACTTTTGTTGCATGCATTGTCAGGTTTTTGGGTGTGATGCCTTCATATATGGCCGCTGATGGTATTCTATGCACTAAGATGGTAACTTTCTATCAGCGTGCAGAGGGCTCCAGTTTACCTTCAACTCAAGCCACCGTCTTACTTTTTCACCCCGAGCGAGGACACATCACTGCGGTGAGACACACAAACCACATCTGTCTGTCTCACTTTATTTAATTGTTATTCTGGACAAACTACATAAATATAAATGATTGTTTATAACATATAAAAGACAGATGTTTGTGTATAATAATCAAAGGGGAAAACGGGTGGGGGGGCAAATCTGATTTTGACAAATTGTCAGAAATTGTGAGTGGATCTAATTGTCAAAAAACCTCCACATCCGTGCACTGACATTGGCAGCAAAAAAAAAAAAAAAAAAAAAAAAAACGAAATCTTTTTTCTAAGCCAGGGCTGCACATGAAGGTAAAATATATATCTAGAGACTCCTTGACAGTTTTAATTTTCTTTGGATTTATGATTCATAGTTATGCATTTAAATATGATCTAATTTGTATTTTTTTTCTGTTAACTAAAGATGAGGTTTCGTCCAAATTTGAAATAAAAATGCCATTCAGAGATTTTTTGTTGCATAAAATAATAAAAAATGCCATAATTTCATGTTTAATTAGTTTTCTGACTATTTAGCATTTTGTGAAATTAGCTATTATTTCAAAACAGGATTTGTATTTGAAATTCGAAAGAAATATTCTTAGAGTTACAGAATAAAAATGTTACATTTTACTAAACATTAACATTAACACACACCTAGTAAATTAATTACAAACATTGTTTTAAAAAAACTGAAACATTCAAAAGACAAGAAACTACAGTTATGAGGAGTCAAAGTATTGTTGAAATGGCAACAGTTCCACTAATTATCACCTGCAAAAAGATAACTAAAATTATCTATAAGCATAGTTAAAGTCAGTAGATGCTGGATGGAAGCTCAGCTGTCAGCAAGAAGCCTCCTTAAAGCATGCTTGTTGAGAAAATGGAATGTGCAGAATAGGCATGGGCCACTCCGATGATATGATAACCTTTGATAAAAATATCATGGTTTTGCGGTATTGTGATTACTGCTCTAAAACTTATTCTTTTTTAATGTCTGCAGAAAAAACTTTTTTCCCTTTTACACACTATTTTTTTATTTTAAGAAACATTTAAAATATTTTGGAGCAGTAAACATGTCAGGCTAAATCATTTAAATGAATTATTATTTCTGCTGTCTTCATTCAGGCCAAAAACTTTTTTTTTTTTACAATTTAAACGGCATCTTTAGATATCTTTTCTGCTGGAGAGACTGTTGTCCTGAAAACAAACAAGAAAGTAAATAAAAAAACATACACATACCTTAGGAACGATTTACAGCTTTAAAACCTTGATTTTTTTCAAAGCGCAGTGTACCCACGGTTATCGTCCCATGCCTAGTACAGAATTGCTTAAGATTAAAAAAAATTACTATTATTGTTATTGTTTTGGCTATTATCCTTTACCAAGTATAAATTTGAATACATCAGAATATTTAGATCAGATTATGTTCCCTTATGCCAAAGAGAAAAAAACCCTAAATTGAGTGCCTCAACAGGCAGCAACCCCAAAAACATGAGTAAGTGAGCAACAGCATAGTTTTAGTAAAAAAGGACTGTGGTAATAGAGTGGCCAGCTCAATCCCCTGATCTCAACACAATTGAAATATCGTGGAGTGACATAAAAACATAGTTTCTGAAGCAAAATTCACAGAAACTGTTGGATGTAGTTTTTTTCATTCTGGGCAGAAATGCCTGTTTCTAGATGGCAGGACCTGACTGAATCGATGCAGTGCAGCAATTATTAAAAAAAAGCCTATTATCTGACTACATTGTACACCTGTTATTTAAACTGAGGTAAAAAAAAAATGTATTTAATATGGTTTGGTTTAGAGAGAAAAAAGTTGCTACAGCTGTTTTCTTTTTTTGACAGATTAATATTTATTTTCTTTTCCGTGTGTAACAATACACACAAAATGTATGTGTGAGTGAGTTTGTGTTGCCATCATAGATTTTTACTTGTGTGTGTTTTGCAACTAAATTTACAACTTAAATTTGTTAAAAATAGTAGATTATTATTGTGATATACTAAAAAGCAACATGGCGAAGCAGTGGCGCAGTAGGTAGTGCTGTCGCCTCACAGCAAGAGGGTCACTGGTTAGAGCCTTGGCTCAGTTGGCGTTTCTGTTTGGAGTTTGCATTTTTTCCCTGCATTCACGCGGGTTTCCTCCGGGTGCTCTGGTTTCCCCCACAGTCCAAAGACATGCGGTAAAGGTGAATTGGGTAGGCTAAATTGTCCGTAGTGTATGAGTGTGTGTGAATGTGTGTGTGGATGTTTCCCAGAGATGGGTTGAGGCTGGAAGGGCATCCGCTGCATAAAAACTTGCTTGATAAGTTGGTGGTTCATTCCGCTGTGGCGACCCTGGATTAATAAAGTGACTAAGCCAACAAGAAAATGAATGAATCAATAAAAAGCAACATGTTTGAAATCTTAAAACATGTTGTTAACACTAAATGTTTTGGATTTTTGACCACTGGTTTTCTGCCCTTTGGTTTTTTGACCATTATTTGATCATTTAACAATGTAAGACCATTCTGCCCATTGCCATACGACCCTTTAATTTTTAATTGTCTAGCTCATGGCTGTAGAGTAAGTATATTAGTGTGTCTGAATTGTATGATTCCACTATATAAATGCTTTTAAGTCTTTAATATTGTCTAATGGCAGATCATGGACGGGGAAGCCATCACAGCCAAACGAACCGCAGCTGTGTCGGCCATATCAGCTAAAGTAGGTTCTTTTAAAAATAGACCCCACATTTGTAATGATGTGAAAAATAACGCCACATCTGAATCTGTTACTCTCTCTCTCCAGCTGTTAATGCCAGCTCTTTCTGAAGTGTTGTGCATCCTTGGTTCAGGACAACAGGCTAAAAGCCATTATGATGTCTTTACAAACGTCTTCAAATTTAAAGAGGTAACTAGTCTGATCATGAGATTTACAGATTTGAATGAATTTTAATTGTAACTGTATACTTTGCTGAAAGAATAGTGTTTTTTAAATAACAGTGTCTACATTTTGTGGCAAACACAATGATCATAAAATAAGAGAACAGCACTAAGAATTAGGACAACACAATATATGCTTTTCAGCATCAGTATCGCGCAATGTGTGCATCCATAATAGTCGCATCACAGGATGTGCAAAGTTAAGTTTATATAATGGGATTATAGTTGACCAGGAGCCACAGTTTAACTGTAATGGAGTGAAAATTTATCGTTTGCAGGTTTTTAAGGCCTGTAACTGTGTGAGCATTAAGGCACAACACAATATCTAAAGCAGTGTTTCTCAACTAGTGTGTGGGTCGCGTGAACATTTTCAGTGGGTCGCGGAGTGTGTGGTAAAAAAAAACAACAAAAGTTTAATTTAACTTATTTTGCTTATACTGGACTTTTATTTTGAAATGCATGCGCAACAACCCTACCGTTTGGCATGTGAAATTTCATTTAATTATAGCAACAAATATGTCGAAGCGCAAGTGCGACCCCGAATATGTAAAGTATGGATTTACATATTTTGACGACAAAAAAAGACTTAAAGCCTGTGTGTGTCATATGTAGCGAGGTGCTCACAAGAGAGCATGAAACTTTCTGAATTAAAACAACATTTAGAAACCAGACATGTTTTATAAACAGTTCAGTTCATGGTAATTGAAACTTTCCTTACCCTAACCACTGTTTACAATATTTGTCATTTTTACTTTGTAATATTTCTATAATTTGATACATTCTCTAAATGACAGCAATAAAATATTGTTTATTTGTAAGTCTTGGTGATTTTCTTATGATTTATCTGACACTACTTGTGTATGTTAACAAATAAAATACAAATTGGTTATAATTCCTAAAATTGTATTATAGTTCCTAAAAATTTGGGTCGCGGCTTGATGACCATGTAAAAATGTGGGTCCCATGGCCAAACCAGTTGAGAACCCCTGATCTAAAGTATTCAGGCAGAAGAAATTGTACTGTTTGTAACTTTAATAAAGATTTGTTTTATTGAATTATTTATACAACCCCAACTCAGAAAAAACAGTTGGGACAGTATAGAAAACGCAAATAAAAAAGAAAGTGATTTACTTTGAATTTTACTTTGTCAATTCAATTTTTAACATCCTTTCCTGTCATCTAGACCTGCAAAACATACTAAAAGAGGTACAGAAGCAATTTAGGGCTAGTAATCAGGTAAATTGGTTAAATAATTATGTGATTTGAAAAATGTGATGTCAACAGTTGATTGTAATTATGGTTTGGTACAAAAGCTGCATCCAAGATCCTAGGTCTGGTCCTTTAAAGCAAAGATGGTCAGAGGATCACCTGTTGGCCAACAAAATGAGAAAATGGTTGAAATGTTTTTTAAAAAAAGGTCCCTAAAGAAAGATTGGAAGACATTTGAATATTTCAGCTTCAACAGTGAACATAATTAAAAGAATAATGGAATCTGGTGAAATTTCAGTGAGTAAAGCCATGCTCAAACTGTGAGATTTCAGCCACAATTTTGTAATCTGAAAAAAATTTGGGAAATCCTAAAAGATTCCTGAAATCTTAAGCTAAAATTGATTATCTTTGATCATTGGTTTGACATGTTCACAGACAGCTGCTTAATGCCTGTTGCTACCAGATTTTCCCTTCAATTAAGTTCTGGCAGTGTCAGAAGATTTAGACACATTCCTACAGTGTGACAACAGCTGCGACGAGCATCAATCCAAGAACCAATAGGAGCGCAGAATCTGATGAAGACCATTCAAATGACCGTGGGGAAATGTCAAAGCTGTTTTTTCTTCCTGGTTTTAATATTGAGGCGTGCTGTGTGCAAAATTCCTACTACCGATTGTTTATGTTTGCTGGGAGGAATCATTTCAGAATGCCGGATAGTGAAAGTGTCAAGGCTGGATGATGTCAAACTCTGGGGGGAGTTTTCTACCGTGTTTGGTGCATCTTCATTGTCGTTCAGTCTGACATTATGACGGCTGAGTTCTAACTGTGTGACATTGAAGTTATTTTCGTTATTTTCTGACATGCTACAATCGTTCTGGATAATAATAAAAAATTGCACAGTGTGAGCCAGCCTTAAGGGACAAGGGCACAATCCTAAGCTGAACTACAGTGATCCCTCAGGCAACACTCCATCAAGAATCGTCATTCATCTATAAGTGAGATCACCACATGAGCCTAGGACTACTTTGTCAAATATTCGTCAAGTACCACAATACGTAGTTACATCCAAAAATGCCAGTGAAAACTGTTCTATGCCAAAAGGAAGCCCTATGTTAACAGTGTCCATAAGCGACTTCGACTTCTCTGGTCTCAGAGGCATCTGGGATGGACAATCACACAGTGGAAACGTGTACTGTTGTCAGATGAATCAATATTTCAGGTATTTTATAGGAGAAATGAATGCCCTATACTCTGAACCAAAGAAGACAAGAATCATCCAGATTGTTTCCAGCAACAAGTCCAAAAGCCAGGGTCTGTCATGGTATGGTGTTCAGTGCCATTGGCAAAGGTAAACTGCACTTCTGTGCTGGCACTTATAAAAGTACATAGAGATTTTGGAGCACAATATACTGCCTTCCTTTCCAGGGAAGCCCATGCATATATCAACAAGACAATGCAAAACCACATTCTGCAAACAGTACAAAGTCCTTGCTGTGGAGAAAGAGGATACAAGTACTCGACTGGCCTGTCTGCAGTCCCGACCTACTTCCAATAGAGAATGGGTGACGCATTTTGAAGCGCAAATTGCAACAACAGACCCCATACTGTTGCCCACCTTAATGCATGTTTAAAGGAAGAATGGGACAAAATTAGACCTGAAACACTTCATCACTTGGTGCCTTCGGTCCCTAAACGTCTTTTAAGTGTTATGAAAAGGATTGGCAACATTACAAAGTGGTAAATGCTTCACTGTTAAAACTTTTTTGAAATGTGTTGCAAGAACCAAAATTGGACCATGTGCTCATTTTGAAACATAAGAAAACAATAGAACGAACACAGTAAATAATGTTTGATGTATTGTCGCAATGAAATATAAATCAAAGTAAATTTAGAAATCACTCCTTTCTGTTTTATTTGCATGTTATATACTGTCCCAACTTTTTTCACAGGACATCACTAGTCTCCTAGCTATAACTTTGTTGAAAAGGATTTTTTCCAGAGATTCTTAGTAAGGTTTAGATTAGAAAAAGCTTTATTGCCAGGTATGTTTGCACATACAAGGAATTTGTTTTCGTGACAGAGCTTCTACAGTGCAACAGAATTACAGAGACAGGACAATAAACAGATAATAAATATATAAATAGACAAGTGTATGGAGAGCTATATTACTATATACAATGTTATATGTGCAGCTGTTATGTGCAAATTGGCATGTGTTGTTAAATAAGTGTATATGTGTATAAAAGTGAATGGCAAGTAGTGATGGTTGTTACACAATTATTATTATCAAGTGTTCATGAGATGGATTGCCTGAGGGAAGAAACTGTTTCTGTGTCGGGCTGTTCTGGTGCGCAGTGCTCTTTAGCGTTGACCATACGGTAACAGTTCAAAGAGCCAGTGTGCTGGGTGTGAGAGGTCCAGAGTGATTTTGGCAGCCCTTCTGCTCGCTTTGGATAAGTACAGTTCTTGGATAGTAGGGAGAGTTGTACCGATGATTCGCTCAGAAGTCCGAACTATTCGACAGTCTTTGGAGGTCGGATTTGGTAGCTGATCTAAACCAGACAGTTCAAGAGTTCACACTTAGCTGATGATTGATTATAAGCAAGTTTGGCATGCTGTCCCGGGAGAGAGCCCTGAGCTCGAAGGTTCTTGAGCCCTGGGCTCCCTCCCGTTTGGAGGTAGAGAGGGGAGCCTCGAGCTCAGGTAGATCTCGACAACTCCCCTTTTTATAATAGCTAAAATTAAGATTGAAGGCTATTAAAAGATATGCTGCATTATTAGATTACCTGTATTGAAATTTAGATTTAACAATTAACTTGTTGTACATGTTTTTGGAATGTGGGAGGAAACCGGAGAACCCGGGGAAAACCCACCCAAGCACGGGAAGAACATGCAAACTACACACAGAAACGACCACCGGCCTGTTAAGGTACTAGAACCAGTGACGTTCTTGCTGTGAGGCGACAGTGCTAGTCACTGAGCCACCGTGCTGCCCTATGGAGGGAAAGGTGAAAAGGTAGGGGTGGAAGGGGGGATTCTTCAAATCGAAGATGACTGTAGTGAGAAAACCCTGGCTCTTTATAGTGGTTAGGAATGGCCTGATTGGTGGATCAAGCATGCTAATGCAGAACCAGCCGTGTTCAATCATAATCACGTGCTCCTCTCGAAATTAGTTTATGAATAAACATCACTTCAAGAGTTCACACTTAGCTGATGATTGATTATAAGCAAGTTTGGCATGCTGTCCCGGGAGAGAGCCCTGAGCTCGAAGGTTCTTGAGCCCTGGGCTCCCTCCCGTTTGGAGGTAGAGAGGGGAGCCTCGAGCTCAGGTAGATCTCGACAACTCCCCAAAATGCTCCGCTCGGGACAGCAGCCGCGTATTTGAAGAACCCCCCAAAAGGCACATGAGATTAATGCCATATCCGGCTGCTGAAAAGTGATACAGAAATAGCTTGGAGGAGCAACAGAGACTGGTGTGGGTGTAAAAATTAACTGAAAGTGCTTATGTATGACTATGTGTGCTCCCGGGGCCGGTTAATTGTAAGGACCAGCGGGAGAGTGAGTGGGGTAAGTGTAAAGGTTTAAAACATATGTGGTGAGTTTTGTAAAGGTTTAGTATAGTAGTGATGGAAAATGAAGCTGTAAGGTTCTGTGGAGCTGTAGCTGCAGATGAGAAGCGGTTAACTGATTAACCGCTTTGGCAGTCCAATGGGGGGTGTGTCAGTAGTGGTATGGATAAATGGTAGTGTGCGTGAGCTCCGGTGGAGCGACACTGCTGCAGCAGTGGTGCAGAGGGGATGAAGCTCGGCTGAGCGTCTCTGCGACTGCAGAGGTGCCGTGGTAGTCAGTACTAAGGGGAAGAATACGCTTCTGCAGCAGCGTTTTAACTGCTTTAGCAGTGCTGGGAGTGACAGAAGTGGTATAAGTGTAATGGAAGTGTGCATGAGCTCCAGCAGAGCGTCACTGCTGCAGCAGTGGTGCAGGGGATGTAAATGATGCTCGGCTGAGCGTCTCTGCTGCTGCAGAGGTGCAATGGAAGTCAGTATCTGAAAGGTAAATACGCCTCCGCAGAGACGTTTAACTGCTTTGGCAGTGCTGGAGAGTGTATCAGTAGTGGATTGCTAAGTGGAAGTGTATATGCGCTCGCTAAGCGTCACTGCTGCGGCAGTGATGTAGAGGGGAGTGATGCTCGGCTGAGCGTCTCTGCGGCTGCAGAGGTGCGGTGGAAGTCAGTATCTAAAGGGAAGTGCGCTTTGGAGAGCTGATTAACAGCTGTGTAGAAGATAGGAATCAGGCACAGTAGAGCGACTCTGTGGCTGCAGGGGTGCATAGGTATTCAGAGTCTGGTGCATTATATGTGTGAAGCAATACATGTTCCCGCTAAGCCTTTACAGCTGTATTATAGCGGGGAGTGTGGTGATGGATAATAAATTGATACTACAATGCAATGTAATTAAGTGGAGCTGCTGTAAAGGTGTGATGGTGGTCAGTATGAAGCAATACGAGTTCCCGCTAAGCCTTTATGGCTGTATTGTTGCGGGGAGTGTGGTGATGGAGAATAAATTGATGCTACAATGCAATGTAATTAAGTGGAGCTGCTGTAGAAGTGTAATTGTAGTCAGTATGGAAGCAATACGAGTTCCCGCTACGCCTTTACGGCTGTATTATTGCGGCGGAGTGTGATAACGGTTAAATTTTTTAAAAAGTGTACATGTGAGCTCTTAAAGAGCTTCACTGCTGTGGCAGTGGGAGCTTGGGGCTACCCCTGTGGGAGTCCGAGATGCGGAGAATGAGTGCAAGTGAAATTGAAAAATTATGAAGAGGAAGAGAAGGGAAGTTTAATAAAATAAAAAGGAAAGTTTAGTAAAAATGAGTCCTATGCAACTAAGACAGAAAGTAGGAAGAACAGACAGAGTCGTGCTGCTTGGAAACTAGGTTGAAGTCTGCAACCGAGAATCAGCTGGGCTTCTGAGGAAATATTGGCTGAGGCAAATTGAGGATTTAAAGGTGTTAGAGGACCAATGACAGAGTTTATATCTGTTGTTAGAAGACTGTTCAGGCAGGGCGTCACTGCTGCAGCATTGGTGCAGGGGGAAAAAATAATCTCAGCAGAGCTTCTCTGCAGTTACAGAAGTGCAATAAAATCAGTGGTGCAGAGAATTAAGGCTAAACAGCCGTCTCTGCAGTTGCAGCTCAGGCAAAGCTTAACTGTTGCAGCAGTGGTGCAGAGGGAGAATAAGGCTCGGCAAAGCATCTCTGCAGTAGCAGAGGTACTCAGTATTAGAGCCTCACACGGAAATACTAAGTACTATTAGCAGTGATATTTAGAGATGAAAGTAAAAAAGGGGCTCAGCTAGAGCGTCACTGCAGTTGCAGTGATGTTAATGGGGTGTATAGTTAAGTGGAGCACCTAAACAGTCGATATTAGTAAGTTTTGAGTGCTCCCACAGGGACGTTAAATACTGCCTTTAGTGATATGTAAAGATGAAGGTGAATAAGGCATATGCTAGAGGGTCACTGCGGTAGCAGTGGTGCTTTGGGTGTGCAACTCTGCGGAGCATTTCTGCGGCTGCAGTGGTGTAGTGGGCCAGTATGGAGGCAACTTGTGCTCCCGCAGAAGCATTTACTGCTGTATTAGTGCGGGGAGTGCAACGATAGTGGTATTTAGAAAATTTGTAAGTTTATGCAAGCTCAATTAGAACGTTCCTGTTGCAGCAACTGAAACTCAAGACAACCCCTGAATTGGTCGGAGCTGTGGTGAAAGAAAGTGAATAGAAGTATAGGATAGTTTAAATTTGGACAGAAAAAGTTAAAGCTAGAAAAACAGGGAAGGGTAGTGAAGGAGCTCCTATATTAAATAGGAAGGGAAATAGGAAGGAAATGACAGAGTCATACTTCATACCCAATAATGCATGATGGTGGAAGTTGGCTGGAGAGGATCGGCTGGGCTTCCCCGAGGTGGTATTGCTCTTCTGTGGTGTAAAAATGCTAAGAGGTTTAGAACCAGGGCCGGAGTGGGACACCTTTTCAGCTCTGGAGTTTCAGGCCTCAGACCAGCCCACCTCAGTTAACGACTGACTATATTAAAATAAGTAAATAAATATTTCCAAATCAGTTTCTAATGGCACTATCATGTCTTTTTTTTTTTTTTTTTTTTGAGAAAACAGCTGCTTTAGAACTTCAAAAGATCTACAACCCTAACAGTATTATGTCTTATCAATAAAAATGAAAACACTAAATTACTCTAGCAAGGATCGAACCCGAGTCCGCGGCGTCTTAACCTAACGTGCTAACCACTCGACCACAACAACAACAAAAGAGAAAAGTTGCTGTAAAATAATGAATAAAAAGGCTGTGGTCAAGTAAATAAATTTAAAAAAGTGTCACTGCTGAGAGCAACAGATTCTGGAGCTAGGGACACCGGCCCTCGCGGCCAATAAAAAACGGACCGGCCCACCGGGAATTCTCCCGGTCCTCCCGATTAGCCAATCCGGGCCTGTTTTGAACGGGTGTGTGGGGGAACGGATATCATCCTGCAACCCTTCATCCTGCGAAGATAGATCAGATATGGTTAGGTGTATTGTTGGATTGAAAAGTCATACTTAGTTCAGAAGACTTAAATTAAAAAGGCTAGTGTGAATATGGCATCAAGGGTGTGGGCTATGTGAGTGGAAAAGTGTCATTTGCAAAGAGTGTAAATGTATTTAGAAATGGATGTGGATTGTAATAGGTTGGATGAGGGTCAGCTTCTGCAACCAGCTGACATGATCTCTGAAATGAGAAAAACAAGAGAGAATCAGAAATGACATTACAACATGGCACATGTATGGCAAACACAATTAATTATATTAGCTGATAACCATGCGGGGCGTCTTGATAAGAGCATGGGCAACTAAGTGTGGAAGTGCCTTTGTTAATGCATGGTACGAAGCCTCATTGTCGCAACGAGCAAAGATAGTAGAGGTAGGCATTTGTCCCTCCTAAGGATGGCAGATTAAATGGGAAATCTGCTCGTCTAGTGGTCCTGATGTACCTCTTGAAGACCGGGTAGGTGGAATTATAGTGGAGTTTAAACCCCTTGGTTTAACGCAGAGTCAATTGATGAAACATCAGACATGTCAGAAATGTCCTCCTCTCATTCGTGGAAGTCAAAGCGGGAAGTTTGTTTCTTTGCCGTTTACACATCTAACCAACTTGCCATTATAAGCTTATGGCTTATAAGTGTATGGACATGAGTCACTGGGGCATATTACGATTGGACTTCTATGCCTAATGCGTTGAATGTTTTTCAGTAGCAGAGTAAACTTTTTAGAAGTTAAACTGCTATCAGATGTGGCAGTTTTTTTTTTTTTTTTTCCTTGATTTATACATTTTATAATTATTTATTTTCTTTCTTAATTTATGTATTTATTTATTTATCATCTGCCAACATCAAACCCTGAACTTAAATTTAATGTCACCATTTAGTAGTAATTGTGTAAATGTAATGATAATCATTCATGAGCTTGTCATGAGAGAGGGTGGGACCATCTCAAATTTTTTGAGAGTTCATTGGATGGTGACGCTTTTCCTTTCAGCTATTGGCTCGAAGGAGTGTCAATCAAAGTTGCAGAAAAAGGCTGGCGGCCATTTTGTTTGCCAGAGAACTAGTGTTATGATTGGAGACGCTACTCTATTGAATGCACCACAGCGACTAGTTTGGAGGATTAACATGGATGTTTATCAATGTATGCATAAGTTGTGGACTGATGTTTTAAGGATTGGATTGTCTAGAACCTTGATTGAGAGGTGAGTCATTCTATTCACTCTAGAATCATCCTTTAAAGATGGATGTTTAATCTTAGTTGTAGTTTGTGAGGCTTCCCCTTAAAAAGTGTCATGCATGTTACCGCTGGTGCACCCCTAGAAGAGAGTTCAGCTTGGATCGCAGGCATCGAGAGTTTAGGCAAAGTTCATGGATGGTGATCGAGTTTTTACTGTGATCTTGTTGGAGAATTGGGTTGAAGACACAGAGATTGCATTGTGTGTGGCAATTTGAAGTAGAAGGTTGAGAAGTTGTAGTTGAATAAGTTGTTGTTTTTGTTGTTGTTAGAGAAGTTGATGTAGCTGTTGTTGGAGAAGTTGATGTAGCTAGAGAAGTTGATGTAGCTGGAGAAGTTGATGTAGCTGGAGAAGTTGATGTAGCAGGAGAAGTTGATGCAGTAGCAGTAGCAGTAGCAGTAGCAGTAGCAGTAGCAGTAGCAGTAGCAGTAGCAGTAGCAGTAGCAGTAGCAGTAGCAGTAGCAGCTGATGCAGAGCAGTGTATTCTTCAAATCGAAGATGACTGTAGTGAGAAAACCCTGGCTCTTTATAGTGGTTAGGAATGGCCTGATTGGTGGATCAAGCATGCTAATGCAGAACCAGCCGTGTTCAATCATAATCACGTGCTCCTCTCGAAATTAGTTTATGAATAAACTTCACTTATTGATGTGCAGATGATTGATTCAATGATGGAGGTGTAGAACTGTTTCAGCAGCTCTTTTGGGAGGTTGAACTTCCTCAGCTGATGAAGAAAGTACATCCTCTGTTGAGCTTTTTTGACAATGGAGTCAATGCGAGTGTCCCACTTCAGGTCCTGAGAGATGGTGGTGCCCAGGAACCTGAATGACTCCACTGCTGCCACAATGCTGTCCATGATGCTCATTGGGGGGAGAGCAGGGGGGTTTCTCCTAAAGTTCACTATCATCTCCACTGTTTTGAGTGTGTTGAGCTTCAGGTTGTTGTGACTGCACCACACAGCCAACTCCTTAACCTCCTGTCTGTAAGCAGACTCATCACCGTCCTGAATGAGGCCGATAAGTGTGGTGTCGTCTGCAAATTTCAAGAGCTTAACAGAGGGGTCCTTTGAAGTGCAGTCATTTGTGTACAGAGAGAAGAGCAGTGGGGAGAGGACACACCCCAGGGGGGCGCCAGTGCTGATTGTGCGGATACTGGATGAGAATTTCCCCAGCTTCACCAGCTACTGCCTGTCCGTTAGGAAGCTGTTGATCCACTGACAGACTGAGGTGGGCACAGAGAGCTGAGTTAATTTGGGCAGGAGAAGTTTTGGGATGATAGTGTTAAAAGCCGAGCTGAAGTCAACAAACAAGATCCTCACATAGGTTCCTGGTCTGTCTAGGTGTTGCAGAACATAATGCTATCCCATATTGACTGCATCATCCACAGACCTGTTTGCTGTGTAGGCAAACTGAAGAGAGTCCAGTGAGGGTTCAGTGATGTCCTTCAGGTGGGCCAGCACCAGTTTTTCAAAGAACTTCATGACCACAGATGAAGTCCTTTGAAAAACTGGTGCTAGCCCACCTGAACTAGCCCACCGGGACTCTAAACTAGCTGTTTCATTTATTTCAGTGTTTTTAGCTACAAGGAACACCTTTACCCAGAATTATATTTGATTGGGTAATTAATGCAAAGAAAGAAACACATGTTGTCATAAGACCTACATAAACATTTGCATTCACTTTGACTTTGCCATGTAGCTGTAAAAGAGGCTCAACTCATGTTGCAGAATCACTACCAAACATGACACGTCAATGAAAACCGTTTCCATCAGTATATATTTTTAAATATATCATATAAGCATTTTACACTGTGCCTCAGAATATATGTAACTGATGAAATAGGCTTTAAAAGACTCATGTCAGGGTGACATTAAGTAGTGAAAAATTGTAGGTTGTTCTCTTGTTTTGTAATTGGACACTGTATGTCAAAGTCATTGAACAGTGTTAATTTTGTGTTTCGTCCCATGACGGCCTCAGGTCCGCATTTGGAGTAGAAGGAGAGAAATGGCTCAACAGTTTGTTAATGATCTCCAAGGCCCTGTTAGAGTTTGTTCTTCAGTGAAGGAGGCTGTGATGGGAGCTGATCTAATAGTCACGGCCACAGGTGCAAGTCAACCCATACTCTTCGGAGAGTGGGTCAAACCAGGTGCCCATATTGCAGGTTAGTTGACCCTCAGTCCTGAGGTTTTTTTGGTGAGATATTGATGTTCAACTAGTTGTGTTATGATAAGGGGATGTAAAAATATACTTGTATTGATGATATTTATAATATTTAAAGTCCACTTGAACTATAGTTCCTGCTGACTTCAGTTCTGCCATCAGAAATAAATGGAATGTAAAATGTAATGGAGTAAAAATGTCTAATTTTGATTAAAGATTACCATGACAAGCATTTTTTTCT